>NW_023994435.1:0-275000 GCF_015586225.1 Lucilia sericata | reverse complement strand
CCGTTGTTAAACGGATGGCTCCTAATCATAACACAAGCTTCCAGGCAGAAGTCCGAGCAATAACGGATGTGTAAATTGGATTAGAATAAATATGGCGCCCACAGGACTCAATATATTTACCGACATGTGATAGAATAAAATCGAAGACCGCATTGGATTGTAAGACAACCAGAGGTAAAGTTTGCATCATATGGGTACCAGGCCACTCGGGAGTAGTCGGTAACGAAAGGGCGAATGTAATAGCTTTAAAGGGAAGGGAGCTCGAGGTAGCTAAATTAAAAATATGGATGAAGAATACCATAAGCCCTTTTGGAATAATGGAACGGTGGGTAGAACCACAAAGATCCTATGGTGTGACCCTGATGAGAACAAGACGAGAAATCTCCTCAAAATGAGCAACTTCGATTCTGAGTGGACACACAGGACTACGAGCACATCTATACAAAATTGGACGTGCGGATTCAGACGAATGTTGAGCATATGGAGAGGACAGTAAAACTCTGGAACACTTTCTTTCCCACTGCCAGGCATTCGTCGAAGTTAGATCCAAGCATCTTGGAAGTGATATTATTCCGCAAATAACATTCCTGACTAACACTGATTGGAAAATTCTTAGGAATTACGCTCAGGAAACTGAGTTTCTGAACATTGAAAAATAATACATTCAGCGAATTTTTTCATGAAAAGGAGCGCACAACAGGCCCGATAGTGGCCTAGGTGTATTTCTTCGGATTTGATGTAGTATACATGCTCCGGTCAATCTAAACTAAACGGTTAGTCCGATTTGAATTAAATTTCACATGCCTCGGAAAGAAGTGTTATTTTGTAGATATTTGGGACGTCCAAAAGGTCCCAATCCCGCTAGGTGACCCGGTATGGAAAAACTGAAAATGATCCCATTTTAATCCAATTTTGCAGATTTCTTTCTACTATAAAAACATTGTCATAGCGATATTTTCTGATTTTTCTAGATTTAGAAATTAGAATTGGAACAAACTTCCTGCAGAAGTATTCCCCGCCACTTTCAAAGTAAAAGGGTTTTAATCAAATGACTACAAACACTTCCCTCCCATCATTTATTTTACTATCCCACACCGATAAATTAGTATGTGACCAAGTTTATATCTTTTTTTTAGTCATAAAAACTTAAGAATTTTCGACAAAATATTGAACAAATTGTCTCTGTGGATTCATTAGCTTATCGATAATTAAATTTTGAAATAGTGTCACTAGTTCCCTTAATGAACCTCGTGCATTTATTCTAAAACATAGACTCAAACTAATTTAAACTCCTTTTATTTTCCAGAAAAAAATCCTACAGATCATTGTGTGGTTGAAATTAACAATATAACTGTGTACAAAAGTATAGGATCAATATGGGTTTCTCCAAACGATGCCTGTGCTTTGCATTCCTGTGATTTGAATAAACAAGGAGAACCACAAGAAGTGATACGGAAAGATAATTGTGGAGATTTCTATTGTGATATAGTAAGTATCCATTTCTTTATTAACAGAATGAAATTTTGGAAACTAATCCAAACAAAGAACTGGATCTTTGATAAAGTTTCCGTTTTCTAAAACTTGTGAATTTAAAAAGGATAATAACGATAGTACTCCTAAAAATCCAAAGGTACAAATTCGGCTTTTGGCAAGAATTTTCTCATATTCCCTAAACGAATATTCAGATACTTTAAAATAATCCAATATATCTACCACAAACTAATTCCCCTAATCTCTTCTAGGATTCGGAAGTTCGCCCCAAAGAGGGTTCCTGTTGTGGCGAATGTGTGCGAACAAAATGTCGTTTTAAAGATCAAGTCTACAATGTGGGACAAACTTGGCACAATGCAGATGACTGTACTTTAAATGAATGTTCTCTCTTGCCAAATGGTCAGCCCATGATAAATACATATAAAAAATCCTGTCCACCTTTACCCAAAAACTGTCCAAATGATTTAATTTATACAGAAACTTGTTGTCAATATTGCAATTCATCTAGTGTAGCAAGAAATCTATATCGTAATGATGATCTGAATATAGAAACAGATGATATATGGACCGAGGAGTTTTATACAAATCATCCCTGCAATAGAGATTGTCAAGCAAATGGAGAGCCCAAACGTTGTTTCTATACCTTTGTGGTGGAATGGTATGAGACATTGTCGAAGGCTTGTTATGAATGTCCCAATAATATAACGGATTGTCAAAGACCTCATTGTATAACTGGAGATGGCATAACACGCTCCATAACGGTAGTTAATCGTATGATGCCTGGTCCCACTATAGAAGTTTGTCAAAACGATGTTATAGTGGTAGATGTTAAAAATCATTTATTGGGTGAGAGTACCACCATACATTGGCATGGAATGCATATGAAAGAGAATCCTTATATGGATGGTGTGCCGCATATTACACAGTGTCCCATTTCACCACACTCCACTTTTCGTTACACCTTTAAGGCGGAAAATTCCGGCACACATTTTTGGCATTCCCACACGGGCATGCAGAGAGGTGATGGTGTATTTGGAGCTTTAATCGTTAAGAAACCTAAATTAGAAGAACCTCATGGACATTTGTATGATTTTGATTTGACCGAACATAAAATGATCGTACAAGATTGGGTACATGTTCCCGGCATTAGTATGTTTGCTTCTCATCATCATTCGAATGGTGATAATAAACCTTTAAATTTACTGATTAATGGTAAAGGACGCTACTATAAAGCCATTTGGGAAAAAATTAAAAAAGAAGAGAAACAACAAGCCAGATCAAATGTACCAAATGAAGAATCTAAGTCCACAACAAACCAACCTAAAATAATGACTAGTACTACTAGTACAACAACTACCTCAGAACGTACTCCCTATACTGGTTTAGTTTATACTGAAAAATCTTCTTCTGCTTATCCAAATGATGAAGCTACTCCAGCTACTACGGAGGAAGAAGATGATGTTGTATTTTTACATCCTTTAGATGATACTACTTTAAGCAATATGCGTATACAACAAAATGAGATTTCAAGATTGGCCAGACTTGCTCAATTGGATCAGTATCGAAGTAGTACAGAAAGCATAAAGGAAACTACTACTGATAACAAGGAAACAGAAGAAAGTTTATTAAAATCTGACGAAAATCCAGCCGATTCTATTAGTTTAGAGAGAACCAAACGTGCTATAGATGGGGAAATTCCTTTACATTTTATACCACTACAGACTTATAATGTCAAACGTGGATTCCGTTATCGTTTTCGATTAATCAATGCAGAGTTCCTTAACTGTCCGATCAAGATTTCTATAGATAATCATACCTTAACTGCCTTCAATTCCGATGGTTTCGATTTTGAGGCGGTTGATGTTGGCTCTATTGTTACCTATGCCGGGGAACGTTTTGACTTTGTGGTTAATGCCGATCAACCTGTTGGAAACTATTGGATACGTTTAAAAGGTTTAATGGATTGTGATGAAAGATTTACTTCTGCCTTCCAAGTAGCCATATTGCATTATGATGGTGCTCCAAATGAAGAACCCAAAGAAGATTTAGGTTATCATCATGAGCCTAAAGGTATTGAATTAAATGCCATGAATCAGGGACCTGGACATGTCGACTCTCTAACTATAGCCGAAATAAATGCTTTGCCTATTTATGACAAAGTCCCTGGCATTGATCGGGATGCTTTAAAACCAGTTGCTGATTATAAATTCTTTGTTTATTATGATTTCTATCGTAAAGATCATCCTGAATTTCATCCTAGTGAATATTATGGCATGGATGCCAACATGTCAAATACAAGTAGAGTTTTTACACCACAACTTAATCACATATCCCTGAAATTCCCCTCTGTGGCTTTATTGCCAGCACGTAATGAAGTGGATGATTCCATGTTCTGCAATGAAACGAGTTTAGAGCAAAAGGGCATAGACTGCCGTAAGGAGTTTTGTAAATGTCATCATGTATTACAAGTGCCACTAAATTCAATAGTGGAGTTGATTGTCATAGACGAAGGTTTTACATACGATGCCAATCATCCTTTCCATTTGCATGGTAATGCTTTTCGTGTGGTAGGCTTAGAGAGATTGGGTGCTAATGTTACAGTGGAAATGGTAAGTCTTTCAACATTTTCTCTTAATAGTTTAAGAGTAATTTAATAATAATTTCTCTATATTTCAGATTAAACAACTTGATCGCTATAATCTGCTCAAACGTAATCTAGTCAGACCTCCAGTCAAGGATACGGTTACCATACCCGATGGTGGTTATACCATAATACGTTTCGAAGCTCATAACCCTGGTTTTTGGCTATTCCATTGTCACATAGAATTTCATGCAGAAATAGGTATGGCCTTGGTACTTAAAGTTGGTGACAATGATGAAATGGTACCAGTTCCTAAAAATTTTCCCACTTGCCATGACTATATGCCTGATGATGATAATGATGAGAATAATAATAATGGTGGACAAAACTCAAATAATAATTCTACATCTTCTCCTTTAGGAGATGGTAATAATTCAGCCGCAAGAGACTATTATAACCACAGCTTAATGGTCGGTGGTGTAGTGTCATTGTTAAACTTATTAAGATCATTTTAAGCTGAATGAGGAAAAAAGAGTCTAATTTGTTTATATTATCGTTTATTGTTAAAGAAGAAAACTGTGATTATTCTATAGTGTTAGTTTATATTTTTTAAGTTGTAATTAAGATTAATTTATATGTATTTTAAATAAATAAAGATTTATAATAAAGTGTATTGGAAATAAATTTAACAATAATGACTTTAGACACTCAAAATATGAAATTGAAAAAGGGGATAGATTATTTGCGATCACTCACGTTTTCCTTAAAAAAATATCCATTTTTGATAGAAATCTTGAAAACCTTGATTATTCAAACCACGATTAATCGACAATATGCGTAATAAACAACCCTATTGGTCACCAAGATTGATACCTATTTGCAGATCAATGATCACTTTCATTGTTTCCAAGAGAAAAGATAAATGAAACATCTGAAATCATTCCATCTAGTTTGAATTGTCTTTTTTCCATTTATGATCAAGACCAGTCTATACCTGGTCCAAGATTCCAAATTATGCTAGATGATTAAAAATGCCCATTTCAATTTTCTACATTTCTGGAGAATTGAATTTACTCTGAGAGATTCACCGTTTGTTCTTCATTGAGAGAAAAACTTCCGGGTTCTTATGCATTCGGATTTGGTTAATGTAATCTCGCAGGAACTTGAAATTAAAAATTAGGGCACATACCTCCTTGTCATTACTGTTGTTCGGGATTTCAATAGATTGGAATATGAGGACCAAATACCAACTGGTAGCAACTGATAACCGGACATGGTGGTGCTTACCCTTGAGCAATATTTTACGTCATTCAAGATTGGCGATTTTTAGATTAAGTTAGCTATAACAAACTGCTGATTTTTTCATCTTAAGATTGACAAGCGTCTGAAAAAGATGGTTCTAATACTTTTGCATTATACATACCCCACAATAAGCCCAAATAGAATAAACCAACCGCAGAGATATCAACATAATTTCCAAATTAATTTAACCCCTAATCACAAGAATAATAAAATTAAAGAGCTTATCAAATGGACTTAAATTAGACTAACAATAGAATTCTACAATGACCCTAAGGAGGGGATGACAATAAGTCCAACATAAAATAAAACTCTCGTACACACAGTAATTCATAAAAATAATTTACATATTTAAATACACACAACAACAAAGCCAAAAAACAGACAAAAATACACAAAAAAATCATATAAAAATAAAATAAAAACCTGAAAAGTATAAAATCCATGCCGACTCCAAGTCTGATATCTGGCTGTGAACGACAAATGTTAAACAATATACATTGATGATGAGGCAAAGCGAGCTCCTGCGCCAAAAGAGCACACAAAACAAATTGTATGCGAATTGAATGTGTTTTTGTGAAAGATGAATGGATAGGAAATGAACTGAGGTGGGAGATTGGAGGCTGAATGTGTGAGTGTTAATATTGGCTGTTTCTGGTTGTAAATTTACAAACTAACCAAGTAGAATGTTGTTTACAGGAGGTCACATAATGTACACACACACATACACAGCTGTATTTATTAAAATACTCACATACAATCATATCAAAAATATGTTCGCGCGTCACAAAAACGGATGCGACAATGAAACCATCTTAATAACAATCACAATGACAATCATCATAATAAACATGACAGTATGGTGTCGGAAGTTGAGCTACTTATTGTTAAATCTGTTGGGTATACGGGAAACACAGGCACGCGCTAACACACGCACATATACTTGTATTGAAAAGGATGTTTAAATATAAAGTGCTGCAGTGTGTGTGTGTTGGAAAAATGTCATTTTCAGCAGCAGTTTCAAATTGATAAAAAAACAGAAAGAATTTTAACTTGCGTTTCGTACAATTCTTTATAATTATTATATGTATAAATGTATGTGTTTGTATCCTTTAACTCAAATTTCTCCTGATGTTTTTTATACACAACATCCAAAAGACTAATAATGAATACTAATTAAACGTTGACAATGTGATCTCTCTGTTTTTTATGAATGTATGTGTATAATTTGCTTCTTTTTAATTTTGTTTATCATTTTTATTTATATTTTTTATTTTACTTAATATTGCCACAGCGCCCGATAAACTTTTTCCGAAAACAAAGAAAAGTTCTCGAACAAGACACAGTAAAAGCCGCATATGTTTACTTGCAACATCAACAGCAAAAAAAGGAAAACCAGGGCCTAGTACATAATACCCTACACCGATACAATATAATTTTCGAAATATAATTTGGATAAGGTGATAAAATTGACTTATTTTAACCAGTTTCTTGGGAGAAAAGAAATGTTTGTAGTTTTATAACCTCGCCTATGTTATACACTCGGATGAACGAATGAAATGGATGTAGGCCCTTTACACCTGGTGGTTACAAACAGCACGTTTTACCCAAACTTTTGTAGGGTATGAACAACAAAAAAGAATCAAGAAACAAAAAATCTTATTAATATCGGATGAATACAAAATGAAATAATAATGATGTTGGCATTAAAAATGAGAATATAAATACATGAATGAAATTATCGCATGAATGGTAGACCATTTATAATCCACATAAAAAAGAAATATATATTTATTATATAGTACGACGATAATGAACTTCACACAATTTTTTTTTAATTGAATTGAAATTTATTCATGTCTTCTTTTTGAATAATTAAATATGTTTTATTTAAATACAATTTAAGAGGTGTTGGAATGAGTGAATAAAAAAAAGGAAATAATAAATAAAGAATTAATTTATACATTTTAATTGTAAGGATATTGTTAAAAGTTCAAAATAAAAAAGCAAAAACACATATTCATTTAAGAAAATGTGATCATTATAAAGTTTCGGGAGATGTGTCTCAGATATACTTTAGACATTTTTTGTTGAATAAAATTGTGTACATTTAAGTCATATATCGAAGGGAGCTTTGTATAGGGGCGAGGGTCAAATGAGGCCCTATCATCAAAAAATTCATCAGGGTCATGAAGGCTAGTATAGAACTTGTTTTGCAGCTTTTTGTCGAGTTACGAGTTTATTGAACATAATTATGAACTTAATAGCGCTATTTGGGGAGCTCAGGAGTATGGGGGCTAGGTGAAATAATGGGCCGATCATAACCATTTTCGATAGGCTTGGTCACTGAGACAATAGAAGATCATGTACCAAATTTCATTGAATTATCTTCAAAAATGCGACCTGTAGTTTGGTAACAAGGTTTACGTGACGGACAGAAAGATAGACAGACAGACAGACGGACAGGCAGACATACAGAAAATGATTCTAAGTCGATTGGTATACTTTATACCCACCTTAAAGTATACCAATCGACCAAAGGACCAATATTATTGTGCGTTACAAACATCATAAACCCAATATACCCTCCCCACTAATGTGATGTAGAGTGTAACTAGTTAGTTAGTTAATTAGTTTGAAAGGAAGATGTATATATAAGATCAAATCCGAAGTTGGGTTACTTGACATGAAATTGATCTTATTTATAATAAAGTACGATCGTTCGAGAGTTAAATTAACAACTAATTTCATAAACAAATTTAATCAATCTGTTTATTAATACATTTGTACATAAACATTTTTATTTTAAAATTTAAAACTTTTCCATTATTAACATCACATTATTATACCCTACACCACTTTAGTGGGGAGGGTATATTGGGTTTGTGCTGAAGTTTGTAACGCACAATAATATTGGTCCTATATCCACCTTAAAGTATACCAATCGTCTTAGAATCATTTTCTAAGTCGATTTAGCTATGTCCGTCCGTCCATGTAAATCTTGTAATCAAACTACAGGTCGCAATTTTGAAGATACTTCAATGAAATTTGGTACATGATCTTCTATTGCCCCAGTGACGAAGCCTACAGAAAATGGTTAAGATCGGTCTACTATTTCACCTAGCCCCCATACAACTGAACAACTGAAAAGGGCTTGTAAACCTTTTAATCAAACTACAGGGCGCAATTTTGGAGATAATTCAATGAAATTTGGCACGTGATCTTCTATCGTACCGAAGACAAATCCTATTGAAAATGGATAACATCGGTCCATTATTTCACCTAGCCCCCATACAACTGAACCCGCCGAATAGGCCTTATTATGTTTAATATACTCGTATCTCGACAAAATGCTGTAAAACCAAGTTCTATACTAGCCTTAATGACCCTCATGAATTTTATAATTATAGGGCCTCATTTGACCCTAGCCCCTATAAAAAGCCCCTTCAAAATTGGATAAATTTCCACAATTTTATTTAACAATAAATGGCTTAAGTATATCTGAGGAAAGGTACAATTCAACTTAAATGCTTTATTATGAAAACTAAATCACAACTTATTTTTGTAACAAGTGTAGGGTATTATATGGTCGGCCTCGCTCGACTATAATTTCTTACTTATTTTTTATTACTATGATTTTGAAACTAAAATAGAAATAAAATTTTAATTACTTTTTGTATCACTTTCTTCAACTTTTGCTGTATTACATAATATTTTGAGTCTTTCAAAGCAAGACATTAATTTGGAACATAAATAAAACTTATCGATTGTAACTACATTGCAGCAGCGATATGTATGTATATATAGTTAAAGCTTTTAAATTAAATAATAAAACTTAGTAGGAAAATTAACCGTATGAATATATTATTATTTTAAACTTAATTGAATATATTTTCTATCAATCACAGTATATCAGCTATAAATATACATTTATTGAGCAAATATTTTCACTCAACACTACAATTACAATAAAAGCGTGTATATGTATGTATATCTATAGGCATATATACTTATACATATCATAAAACATTCGATATGAATAGTGAAAAATTTAAACATTTTGAAATTTGCCACATTTGAAGTTAAAACGGAAATAAAATGTCATTTAAAGAAATTACATTAGTGGCGTTTTTAGCGATTTTAGCTTTAACAACAGCAAATCAAACAGCAGAAAAAGGAAAAAATATTTTATGTGGTACTTTAAGAGTAATATTTGCCAATATTTTCCAACCGAAATCTATGAGTGTTAGTATTATAGTCAATATCAGTGATAATGAAGATTTTAGATTTAGCCAAGAAATATTAGATGATGTTATAAGCATCAATAAAAATATCCAAGTACCGGTGACGATTAATCAATATACAGCTTCGAAGTTGTTGCCTTTGATCCAGACAAAGTTAATATTTACCAATTCAGCAGAAAATGTCAGGTAATTTGATTATCTATATAACAATTTGTTAAAATTTTCTAAGACGTTATTTCCCCTTATAGAATACGCATGGAAAATCTATTTAAAAGTAATGAATTTCAAAGTTTATCTACGAAATATTTAATTGTCTTAAATAACCAGGACTCTTTGCCCAAAAAACTCTTTGAAATTCATAAAATTTTTCAAGATTTTTATAATTTTTATATTATTGATGTTGTTATATTATTGCCGGCAGCAGATTCCTTACATATTTATACGTATAAACCTTACAACAGTAAACATTGTGATTGTACCGAACCTATATTGTTGCAACGTTTTGACAGCATTCCCGATATGCTTAACGATCATGATTTATTTCCCATTAAAACTAATAACTTTTATCAATGTCCAATGAAAGTAGTACTCTGGCATATACCACCATTTATGAATTTGTCATATGGAAACAATATGATCAACTTTAAGGGTTTTGATGCTGATATATTAAAAGATTTAGCTGAAATTTTGAATTTTTCTATTAAAATTATACCCAATGAACCGCAAAATTTTATCAGTGGCAATGTATTTCCAAATAGAACCGCAATAGGTGTTTTTAAATTGGTAAGTTAAGAAGATATTTTGTTATTGTGAAAAATTATTTTTATATTTTTTTGTGTTCTTCTTTTTCTTAGCTTTTGGAGCGTAAAGCCAATCTTACTATTGGTTTTATTGGCTGTCTTCCCAGGCGTATGCAATTAACTACTGGATCTAAACCCTATTTTCTTTCAAAAGTTTTAATTATTTTTAAAAATTCTCCAAAATTTACACCACATCAACTGCTTTTAAGGCCCTTCAATAAAACGACTTGGTATTTTCTTCTAACACTTTTAGTTTTGAAGTCCATATTAAAACGTTTATTATGCAGAAATATCAAATTACGACACAGTTTTCGTAAGCTATTGCAACTACAATGGTTATTATTAATTTTTATACTACGCTTATCATATGAAGGATCAATATTTCAAGCTATTCGTAAGTCACCATATCAAGCATTACCCTTAACCATGGATGAAGTGGTAAAGCAGAATTATTCTCTAGTAACGGACTATGCCGC
This sequence comes from Lucilia sericata, assembly GCF_015586225.1. Taxonomy (NCBI): domain Eukaryota; kingdom Metazoa; phylum Arthropoda; class Insecta; order Diptera; family Calliphoridae; genus Lucilia; species Lucilia sericata. The sequence continues at coordinate 264,109 of NW_023994435.1, read as the reverse complement.
TGCTCGGATATTAAGTGAAATAAGTTATCTTAAAAATATTACAACTATTGTTCCGGGAAATCCTCAAAGTGTTTTAGAAACAATAGATGACTTGCCGCCTAAAACGGGGGTTTTAAGTAGTGATATATTTATAGCACTATTTATGAAAAGAAGACTGAGTAATTATAGTGACTATGCCATCGTTCGAGATAAGGTTTCCAACACTATGAATTGTATATTCTTTCCCCGTTTATCATTTGTAGCACCTGCTGTAAATTCAGTAATCAAGAAATATGGAATATATGGCTTATTTGAAAAATATAGCAAAGAACTGGGTTTTGAGTATTTACCCTTAACTACCGATCAGTTGAGGTACCATTACAATTGGAATTTACAATCACCTTTAGATTTAACTATTCTAAAGGCAGTATTTACATATTTTGCAATAATGAATGTTATATCAGTGTTGGTATTTCTTTTGGAAATTTTAAGTTTACGCTATATAAATTTAAGAAGAATTTTATTAAAATCTTTGGATGTTAAGGATGTTAAAGATTAAAAAATATAAAATATTCCTAGAATGTGTAATATGAAATTTGTAATGTGGTCAGAATGACACATATTTAGGCTTCAAAATAAATGTTAAATTTCTAATATATCTTGTTCTATCTTTAAGATATGTATCATAACCTAAACAAGTAAGGAATTATAGTTGGGCGAATACGACCATATAACACCCTACATGTGATTTAGTTTTCATAATAAAGCATTTAAATTGTACCTTGCCTCAGATTTTGAATAAATTTTTGGACATTTAAGTCAAATTTTGAAGGGTACTTTGTATAGGGGCTATGTTCAATTGATACCCTATAGTTATAAAATTCATGAGGGTCATCAAGGCTAGTATAGAACTTGGTTTTGCAGCTTTTTGTCGAGATGCGATTATATTAAACATAATTATGAACTTAAGAGCCCTATTCAGTTGTATGGGGGATAGGTGAAATAATGGACCGATGTTAACCAGTTCCAATAGGCTTCGTCTTCAAAATTGCGACCTGTAGTTTGATTACAAGGTTTACAAGACCTATTCGGAGGTTCAGTTGTATGGTGGCTAGGTGAAATAATGGACCAATCTTAACCATTTTCAATAAACTTCGTCCCTGTGACAATAAAAGACCAAATTTCATTGAATTAAATAAATTGGCTCAGAAAATTATTCTAAGCCGATATATTTTAAGGTGGGTATAGGACTAATATTATTGTGTGTTACAAACATCAACACAAACCCAATATACCCTCTCCACTAAAGTAGTGTAAGGTATAAAAACTATGTAGTGATAGGACCTAATTTTGTTATACCCTAATATACATATTGGATCCTCATTAGATCCTAACATCTAGCCATGTCCGTTTGTTGAAAATACTATAGAGTCCGAACGAAGTGAGCTACACCGCTATGGTGGTGTTGGGGGGTGTTGTAGAGCAATCGACTCCGAATCACTTCCCGTCCACCGCCTGGTTATCTGTCCTATCGTCAAAACTAAGTTTCATAAAAGTCTAAATGATACTGCTAAATTTTCGTAATGATCGGGCCTCCTTTGACCCTAGCCCCCATTAATAGTCCACTTCAGAAAATTACTTGTATATCAATAACTCACTTATAAACATATAGTATCATAATGAAATTTTGCACAAATAACTTTGATGTAAACGTAGATCCCCCTACCAAAGTTTATAAGGATGGATCCCATATAACCATATATTACAATCAGTTCAACATTACATATAGGAACCATAGAAATGTAAATATTCCCCGAAAATGAATTTATTGTTAATAATTCATTCAAGAATATCGGTATTGCGACAAAATTGTGCACATATAAAACTAATATCAAAAGAAATCGTATTACTAATTGAAACCTTAATTAGTCCATAATTGACCACAGCTCCGACATAATTCATTAACCAATATCTATATTGAAACAATTGGCCTAATCATTTCATAATCTAATAAGGACAACGAATATATATATACTTCTACTTGGTCTACGGTCAATGTTTCCATATGTTACAAACAGAATGACAAAATCAATATACCCTTCATATTTTTTGATAATGGATATAAAAATGGCGAATAAAACAAACTATTTTTGAAAAAATACAAAGTTATGATTATTTTAAACTTAATTAAATATATTTTCTATCAATCACAATCAAACATAACCCCTCATTAACTGTGGCAAATTATTCTCTAAACCCTTCAACTATAAATTGTAAAGGCTAGTAATTATAAATCAAATATCACAAATTTATAAAATATATAAATCAATAAAAAATTCTACAAAATATGAACAAACTATTAAACATTTTAAAATTTGTAACGAACAAAGAGACCACGGAAATATAATGTTATTTAAGAAAATTTTATTAATTAATTTATTAGTGATTTTAACACTATTAACAGCCATTCAAGCTGTAGAAAAAGAAGACAACCTGCTGAGTGCTACTTTAAGAGTAATATTTGCCAATATATTCAAACCGAAATCTATGAGTATCAGTGTTATAGTAAATATAAGTAATCATGAAGATTTTACCTTTAGTCAAGATATATTGGACGATTTAATGAGTATCAATAAAAATATTCAATTACCAGTGACAATAAATCAATATACAGCTTCAAAGTTATTGCATTTTATACAGGCAAAATTAATATTTACCAATTCAGCAGAAAATGTCAGGTAATTTCTATATCTATAGAAATTTAAAATATGTATTTAAATTTGCTTTGACATTCTAACTCTTATAGAAAACGCATGGAGTATCTTTTTCAAAATAATGAAATTCAAAGTTTATCTACAAAATATTTAATTATCTTAAATAATCAGGATTCTCTGCACAAAAAGCTTATAGAAATGCATAACATTTTCCAAGATTTCTTTAATTTATATATTGTTGATGTTGTCATATTACTACCGGAAGCTGATTCTTTGTGTATCTATACCTATAAACCATATGACCTTAAACATTGTGCTTTTACCGAGCCTATACTACTGCAATGTTATTTAAAAGTTCCTGATATACTTTCTTATAATGATTTGTTTCCCATAAAAACTAATAACTTCTATCAGTGTCCCTTAAAAGTAGTTCTCTGGCATACACCACCATTTGTAAATATAACATATCGAAAAGGAATTGCATACTATACTGGATTTGATGTGGAAATATTAAAAGATTTGTCAGATTTTCTAAACTTTTCCATAGAAGTTATACCCAATGAACCTCCAGAATTATTAAGTGGCGAAGTTTTTAGTAATTACACGGCTATAGGGGTTTTTAAATTGGTAAGTTTATAAACCTAAAATTGTTTATCATAAAACCTTATTCTATATTCCCATTAGCTATTGGAACGTAGAGCAAATCTAAGTATTGGTTTTATTGGATGTAAACCCAGACGTTCGCAATTAACTACAGGATCAATGCCATATTTTCTAACAGAAATTTTAATAATTTTTAAAAACTATCAAAAGTATACAGAATATTATCTACTATTTAGGCCCTTCACCAACTCAACTTGGGGTGTTTTTATAATCGTATTAATTTTAAAACCAATATTTAAACGTATACTCTGTAGAAATTTTAAATTACAATTAAGTTTTCGTAATCTTTTGAGACTGCAATGGGTATTTATGATTTTCTTACTACGCCTTGCCTACGAAGGATCTATATTTGAAACCATACGTAAATCACCCTATAAACCTTTACCACTCAATCTAAATGAATTGGTACAACAAAATTATTCCCTAATAACGGACTATGCCACAGCACGTATGTTAAAGGAAATTACTATTCTTGAGAACATCACAACAATTGTGCCGGGAAATCCTTCAAGTATTTTAGAGCTTATAGATGACTTACCCCCCAATACTGGCGTCTTAAGCTGGGATACTATTGTGGCTCAATTTATGAAAACAAGGTTGCGTAATTATAATGACTATGCCATCGTTCGCGATAAAGTTTCCAATGGTATGTGTTGTATATTCTTCCCGCGCTTATCATTTATGGCACCATCAGTAGATTTGCTACTTAACCAGTATAAAATGTTTGGCATATTTAATAAATATATGAAACAGCTCGGTTTTGAATATTTACCTACGACTACAGATCAATTAAGGACACGTTTCAGTTGGAATTCCAAAGCTCCTTTGGATTTGTCAATTCTAGTGGCAGTTTTTAGATGTTTTGCAGTAATGAATATCGCCGCCATGTTGGTATTTGTATTGGAAATTTTAAGTTCTCATTGTAAGGTTTTAAAGTATATTTTTACAAAAATATTTAAATTCTAGAATAATATAACTTCTTAATTGAATAAATCGTCGTATAAAAACTAATTAATATTTATATTGGAAATCTGAGCTAAAGTAAGTAAGTACGGATATCTACTTTACGTCGCCAACTTAGTATTTCAGAACAAAATAATATAATTACCAAAAATGTTCTAAAGAAGTGTTTTAATTTATAAATGTAAAGTTCAAAAAAAACTTAATAATGATCTGAAATAATCGATCATTCCATTTTACATTCAGATAATCATTTGGTCCCCAAAAAATAATTTCAAAAATTATAGTTTCACACTTGAGGTATCATAGACTCGTTTTAAGCCAGCACTGTTTACAGTTTATTTACAAGGGGAACACTAAAGTGACGATTATCTTTATCCTAGTTTACAAGGAGTACATCCTTGGCGAAAAACGAATTAGAGCCAACCAGGTGGTTAGACGTTAGTGGAAATCACTATCTTTTTCGGATGCATTGACTCTTTGTCGAACTGCTGGGTATTACCCATCCCAGCAGTTCCTTCGGACAGTCCCGAACTACCTATTTAACCTGCCACTTTGGGTTGCCCCTAGCCACCGACTGTCCATGTGACTAGCTATTTTAACATGTGCTTGTCCTATTAGGAAAGGATAACGAAGAGTCAGACGAAAATCTTAAGTTTGTTTTTTAAGTGTCCCTTCTCTCGCTTACAAAGGGGACAGACACTAAAGTGAAGATTATCTTCACCCTCGTTTACAAAGAGTACATCCGTGACAAAAGACGAATTAGAGCCAACCAGGTGGTTAGACGTAAGTGGAAATCACTGTCTTTTTCGGATGCATTGACTCTGTGTCGAACTGCTGGTATGGTATTGAAAGTGGACAATTTCGGTGCACTATCGCAAAATTGATTACAGTTATAAAGTTTTTGATTATCAACAATAGTAGATACAAATTAGTTTTGTAGACCTAGAATTTTGAGCCCTATATTTCCAAATAAACTACATAAAATCTTAGTTCCTAACTGTCTTAAGTTCCTAAGTGTAATAACTTTATTAACCCCAATTATCTTCCTATTTAATAAAGACATTTTTACTTACCTTTCTTCTCCACGTAAACGAAGCTTGTTGTTGTTTTTGTTTATGTTTACACTTTTATTGCAAAGCAAACAAGAAGGTGCCCAAGAAGTTTTAGTTTATTTTAAAAATTTGCACTACATTGTTAAATATTTTACAACTCTTTAAGTATATTACAATATCGTAACACTTTGATACACTATTTTTAACAAATATTTTTAATTAATTAATATATTTTTCAAAAATATGCAAGAAAAATTGACAAGAAATTTATTTTTTCAACGGCACATGTTTAAGAAAAGGAGGCAACTAAAAGAAGATACGTTTTGTTGTTGTTGCTTATGCTTATACTTTAATTGCAAGAAAAAAAACGAAAAGGTACCCCAGAACTTATACTTAGTTTATTTTAACAATTTGCAACCAAGTTTTGAAATATTTTTTAACTCTTTAACTTTATTATAATATCGTAACACTTTAAAACACATTTTTAACAAATATTTTCAACTAATTAAAGAATTTTCATAAAAATACAAGAAAAGTTGCCACGAAATTAATTTTTTCAACTGCACGTGTTTAAGAATAGAATATAACTAAAAGAAGAAGGAACAAACAAAACATAAACAATGCATTGATGAGCGAGAGAGAGTGACAGTGCAAATATGACGTCATGATATAAAGAGTAACAAAAAAGGTAAACAAAGAGTTTACAGTACAACAACAACAACGAAATAACATTAACTAGCAGCAGCATGTAAAATTTTTAAAAGCGAACCATTTTTATGTTTTCCAACCGATTTCATAGGTACCTATTTTTGGAATTTATGGGATTAATTTTCAAAAACTTATTGGCCACGTCCAAGACAAATTTTTACCCTTTCAGAACAGTCATATTATTTCTAAACAAATTTTGATTCTGCCCCAAAAGCTAGAAATTTAATTTTCACAAACAAAATTTTTATTTTATAAACAGTTTATAAATTAGATTTTGTATGGAAATTTTGTTTTATAAACCATTTATAAAATAAAAATGTTGTTTGTGAATAAGGGGGAAAATGTAGACACAAAATTTCAATAAATTTTATAAAAATTAATAATATTTAATTTCGACTATAGACTAGACTGGCGAAAGTAGTCCAGCCTATTGGATAGACCATATACTAGAGTATAAACCAGACTATAAACTAGAATATAGACTAGGCTATAGACTAGACTATAGACTAGACTATAGACTAGACTATAGACTATAGACTAGACTATAGACTAGACTATAGACTAGACTATAGACTAGACTATAGACTAGACTATAGACTAGACTATAGACTAGACTATAGACTAGACTATAGACTAAACTATAGACTAGACTATAGACTAGACTATAGACTAGACTATAGACTAGACTATAGACTAGACTATAGACTAGACTATAGACTAGACTATAGACTAGACTATAGACTAGACTATAGACTAGACTATAGACTAGACTATAGACTAGACTATAGACTAGACTATAGACTAGACTAGACTAGCTAGACTAGACTATAGACTAGACTATAGACTAGACTATAGACTAGACTATAGACTAGACTATAGACTAGACTATAGACTAGACTATAGACTAGACTATAGACTAGACTATAGACTAGACTATAGACTAGACTATAGACTAGACTATAGACTAGACTATAGACTAGACTATAGACTAGACTATAGACTAGACTATAGACTAGACTATAGACTAGACTATAGACTAGACTATAGACTAGACTATAGACTAGACTATAGACTAGACTATAGACTAGACTATAGACTAGACTATAGACTAGACTATAGACTAGACTATAGACTAGTCTATAGACTAGACTATAGACTAGACTATAGACTAGACTATAGACTAGACTAGAGACTAGACTATAGACTAGACTATAGACTAGACTATAGACTAGACTATAGACTAGACTATTTACTAGACTATAAACTAGACTATAGATTAGAATATAGACTATAATATTTACTAGACGATAAACAAGACTATGGACTAGACTATAGACTAGACTATAGACTAGACTATAGACTAGACTATAGACTAGACCTATAGACTAGACTATAGACTAGACTATAGATTAGACTAGACTAGAGACTAGACAAGACTATAGACGATATTACAGACTGGACTATAGACTTGACTATAGGCTAGACTAGACTAATAGACTTGAACTATAGAATAGACTATAGACTAGACTATAGACTAGACTATAGGCTAGACTATAGACTAGACTATAGGCTAGACTATAGACTAGACTATAGACTAGACTATAGACTAGACTATAGACTAGACTATAGACTAGACTAGACTAGACTATAGACTAGACTATAGACTAGACTGTAGACTAGACTAGAACTAGACTATAGACTAGACTATAGACTAGACTATAGACTAGACTATAGACTAGACTATAGACTAGACTATAGACTAGACTATAGACTAGACTATAGACTAGACTATAGACTAGACTAGTAGACTAGACTATATGACTAGACTATAGACTAGACTATAGACTAGACTATAGACTAGACTATAGACTAGACTATAGACTAGACTATAGACTAGACTATAGACTAGACTATAGACTAGACTATAGACTAGACTATAGACTAGACTATAGACTATACTATAGACTAGAATGTAGACTAGACTATAGACTAGACTATAGACTAGACTATAGATTAGAATATAGACTATAATATTTACTAGACGATAACAAGACTATGGACTAGACTATAGACTAGACTATGGACTAGACTATAGACTAGACTAGAGACTAGACCATAGACTAGACTATAGACTAGACTATAGACTAGACCATAGACGAGACTATATACTAGACTATAGACTAGACTATAGACTAGACTATAGATTAGACTAGACACTAGACTAGAGACTAGACAAGACTATAGACTAGACTATAGACTGGACTATAGACTAGACTATAGGCTAGACTATAGGCTAGACTAGACTATAGGCTTGACTATAGAATAAACTATAGGCTAGACTATAGAATAGACTATAGGCTAGACTATAGAATAGACCATAGACTAGGCTATAGGCAAGACTATAGACTAGGCTATATACAAGACTAGGCTATAGACTAGACTATAGAATAGACTATAGACTATGCTATATACTGAACTAAAGACTACAACATAGACTAGACCATATACTATAACATAGACTAGTCTATTGACTTGACCGTAGACCAGACTATAGACTAAACTACAGATTAACGCTTGTATTTATAAAAAAATCTTATTTTGCTTTTAATGCACTCAATAGTTAAAGCACACTTTAGCCTTAAAACCCATTAATAAAATTGTGATATTCATAAACAAATAATAAACGTATATTAACTATTGTGCTGATTTATGTTTAAGTTGGCAGCACTGTACAATATGGCTGTCATTTTATGTGTTAGTGTTGCGTACAATTAGGATAAAATATTCGTTGATTCGGTTTTCTTAATTTCATATTTTTGTTTATAATAGATTTTTGACAATAAAAACAAACTTTTAAGAAAAATAAATATATATATGGCTTTAATAAATGTCTATTTAGTTCAGATGTATAAATATAACATATAATTTCTAATTATTATTAAAAGTATCCGAATAACGGATATTTTGCGACAAAATATACATCACTATGACACATTTTCTTATTTTTACTTATTTTCCTTGTAATTTTTGATAAATTTTTGCAAATATAGATAAATTTCTTTGATATTTGACTAATTTTAATGCCGGCGAATATATTTTGCATTAGTATAACACTAATCAATATAATTTACATGGTTAATTACTTTATGGCATTATATTTAACCAACAAACTTTGAAAAAGCCAAATCAAATGATTTTGTCCATCATTTGGTTGACAGACGAGCATTTCCAAATTGCCTAAAAATAGTGCTGGACAATTGGAATATTGTCAAATATTCATGCATTAATCCAATAATGCCTAGATTTGAGTTTTTTCCTCAAAATATAATCGTTTAAAAATTTTTTGGGATTTTATTTACAAATTTGTAAACGTTAAAATTAGAATTTTTAGATTTTATTTTAAAAGAAACCATAATTAGTTTTCGCAATCAACCTAAAATTACCGGAAAAATCTTTATCTGAGAAAAAAAATTGTTAAAAATCAACTTATTGTTGGCTTAAAGAAGGGTCGAGCCTACAATAAAATTCCTCTAATTGTCAATGGTTTATTGAAGGTGTTTTAAGCTATTTCACGTTATAAATACGATTTTCCTGAATTTTGCCTAAAATTGTTTAATAAACCTAAAATAAGTTTTTATAAATACAGCCGTAAGAAAATAAAATATGTAACTTAAATTTTTATTTTAATTATTATATTTTTATTAAATTAAACTATTTTTACATTAAATATTTAAAAAATCTATAATAATTTTACACCAATCCGACTTTAAACTCAACAATTCCATTAGGAATATTCCAAATGAAAATAACAGTAATACACCATAAATACAAAATAAAGCAAATAATAATTGAAATGATAATTTAATAGGTTCCTTTACCTTGGGTTGCGGTTGTCGCGAATAAAATAAATAATAGGATTCAAAGCGACCCATTATACCAGCTGATAATATACGTAAAATTAATTCATCTGTGCGAAATCTTATATAGGTATGACGTGGCATATAAAAGACTATAGGTGTCGTTAGTACGGATTGTTCCAAAATTTCCACTCTTTCATTTGGATTCATTTGATTGTATGATCTGATCGAATAATCCAGTAAACATAAAGCTAACCTCTCACTACTCGAAGAGGAAATGCGTTTATACAATTTACTTGTAGGATTATTTGCATCAACTATAGCGGTATTTGCATCGGGTATAGACGCTCTCAGGACCTTTTCCACAGCTGGAAAGGCATATATGGTAAAATTATTGTCGACAATTTCATGAATGCTCTTAAATGTGTTTCGAGCTCGGCCATCTTGCAAAAGTATATATAATGCTCCCGAATAGGCTGATCTTAGTACAAATGTATACAATAAAAAGACCATTAGTATATAACGGGCAAAATTTTTATGCGGCAGAGCACCATGTATAGAAATTCCAAATAATACGGCGAGTAAATTTGTAAATGGTATACGATTTCCTTTGCCATATATGAAATCCATTAATTTCGATCGACCCAAATAACGTATGAAGTATATGAATAAAATACCAAACATTATACTAGAACTAAAACAAGACCAAATAATATAACGAAATGGTTTCATGAGGCGTTCGAAGGACGTCATTTTCCGGCCCTGGGGAATGGCCAAGACATAAGGTACAAATAAATAACTTTTGCTAGCTTGCATTGCATCGGAACGAATCTTGTTGTACATCAGAGATATTATTGTAATATTTGCTTGGGCCTCAATTATCTGAATTAAGAGAGAAAAGCTTAAAACAAGAATTGCTTTTTATTCCTAACATTAGTCATACATTAGAGCGGGAGAATTTTTAATTACTTTCTTTCAGCTTTTCCCATAGGCAAATTATTCAGTACTCACCATTTTCGTAGCACCCGTCGCAGTACCATTCGCATAAACATCACCTCTATCCGGTGGGTCTGGAACATTAAGATGTATTTTAAAATTCATCAATTCACCCAATAAGCTAAGTAGCGAACCCTCTATACCATGTAATCGTAAGAATTCACCACTTATTGGATCTCTATCCACATAAATATATGGCGGATATTGCCAGGTAGCCACCGATAATTCACAACCAAACATATTATCCACCTTGCTGGGGAAAATTGCCTTCTTAACCTCAAAACCAGAGAAATTCTTTTCTATATCACGAAATGATATATAAAATTCAGGCATTGATGAATGACATTTATTTTTTGCAAAAGGAAAATACGTATAAAGATAAGGATACTTTCCCACCACCATCAAAATATTCACATTGGTGCAATACAAGTTAAAAAGACGACGAAATATTTCCTTGACATGACTCAAACGTTCGTGTTCGGTACCGGTATAGATTAATAGGAAAAAGCCATTACGATGATATTGACCCATAGGATCCACTAGAACGCGTTCAAAGTTTCTGTTAAAAAATAAACTTTTTAGTAATGTACGAAAAACTTTTTTATTTTTAAAAATTTACATGTAAGAAGTGAAACTGTCCAAAAACCAAATACTTTTTTCACGATGTACATTGGCTTTCGGAAATGGTTTTTTGAAGACATGGTCATTTACATTGTCCTCCTTGGCCTTTTCCTGCAATTCTCCTTCCGTGTAAAGCTTAATACCTGGCGATACCATGGCTCGTTTTATTATGTCATTAATTAAATCATTGTGATATAATCTATTCCTTTGATTAATGGCATATTGTCCAATGGTCACTGCTGATATTGTGTATTTGGCAAAATCATTATTAATTATCCAGAGTGTGGCCAATATTAAAGATAAATTAGATGTAGGCTCCACGGAATCCAATACAATTTCCGTTAATTTCGTCATCACGGTAGGTTTTTTTAGTATTTTTTTTAACAAATATTTATCTTCTAGATTTGTATTTGCATTGAATTACCATCTGCCGCCTACATTTATGGTCGACCTTTTTTGTTTGGAATCTATTATTAAACTGTGTTGTTTGCATGAGTAATGTAATTGAAATGTTTTATTGTAACCATTTAGCGGCAAATAATGTAATCATTTTATTAAAAACTAACATGCTAGATTAGAAAGTTATATTTAAGTTATCGTTCGGTATGTAGCTTCACTCATCAACTTTTAACAGACATAGAAATAGAAGAATCAGCCTTCCATCATCAATTCTATATTTTTTAGTTAACTAAATTTTGCTGAAGGGTAAAAACAGTTCAGCTAAGACTAATTTATTACAAATTATTTTGCGTCATATTTATCTCGTTTACACGAAACGTATATTGCAAAATAATTTTATAATTAAATAAATCGAAACATGCATTTAACAAGGTTGTATTCTTTGACTGTACATCAGTGTAAAAATTAGGGTAATATAAATATAAATCTATATCTATCTATCTATCTATCTATCTATCTATCTATCTATCTATCTATCTATCTATCTATCTATCTATCTATCTATCTATCTATCTATCTATCTATCTATCTATCTATCTATCTATCTATCTATCTATCTATCTATCTATCTATCTATCTATCTATCTATCTATCTATCCATCTATCTATCTATCTATCTATCTATCTATCTATCTAATCTATCTATCTATCTATCTATCTATCTATCTATCTATCATCTATCTATCTATCTAGCTATCTATCTATCTATCTATCTATCTATCTATCTACTATCTATCTATCTATCTATCTATCTATCTATCTATCTATCTATCTATCTATCTATCTATCTATCTATCTATCTATCTATCTATCTATCTATCTATCTATCTATCTATCTATCTATCTATCTATCTATCTATCTATCTATCTATCTATCTATCTATCTATCTATCTATCTATTCTATCTATCTATCTATCTATCTATCTATCTATCTATCTATCTATCTATCTATCTATCTATCTATCTATCTATCTATCTATCTATCTATCTATCTATCTATCTATCTATCTATCTATCTATCTATCTATCTATCTATCTATCTATCTATCTATCTATCTATCTATCTATCTATCTATCTATCTATCTACTATCTATCTATCTATCTATCTATCTATCTATCTATCTTATCTATCTATCTATCTATCTATCTATCTATCTATCTATCTATCTATCTATCTATCTATCTATCTATCTATCTATCTATCTATCTATCTATCTATCTATCTATCTATCTATCTATCTATCTATCTATCTATCTATCTATCTATCTATCTATCTATCTATCTATCTATCTATCTATCTATCTATCTATCTATCTATCTATCTATCTATCTATCTATCTATCTATCTATCTATCTATCTATCTATCTATCTATCTATCTATCTTCTATCTATCTATCTATCTATCTATCTTCTATCTATCTATCTATCTATCTATCTATCTATCTATCTATCTATCTATCTATCTATCTAGCTATCTATCTATCTATCTATCTATCTATCTTCTATCTATCTATCTATCTAGTCTATCTATCTATCTATCTATCGCTCTCTATCATCTATCTATCTATCTATCTATCTATCTATCTATCTATCATCTATCTATCTATCTACTATCTATCTATCTATCTATCTATCTATCTATCTATCTATCTATCTATCTATCTATCTATCTATCTATCTATCTATCTATCTATCTATCTATCTATCTATCTATCTATCTATCTATCTATCTATCTATCTATCTATCTATCTATCTATCTATCTTCTATCTATTATCTATATCTATCTATCTATCTATCTATCTATCTATCTATCTATCTTATCTATCTATCTATCTATCTATCTATCTACATCTATCTATCTATCTATCTATCTATCTATCTATCTATCTATCTATCTATCTATCTATCTATCTATCTATCTATCTATCTATCTTATCTATCTATCTATCTATCTATCTATGTTCACTAATGTTCACGATAATTTTGTGAACAGGATCTTATTTATTAATTCTATAAACATCCTAAAGGGTTTTTATTTATATTGTTTCTAGGATAGCGAAGCACCTTGGGTATAGCTAGTTTTGTAACAAAATATTAAAACTAAAATTTATAAAAAATAAACAGAAGGCTCTACGATCAGAGGGACGCATATCTGTGATCACTTAAAAAAAGTAATTTTTCGAGTGAAACATAATGCACTGTCTCGAAAAAACCAGAGGATCTAGGGTCAAAACGACGAAAATCTCCGATCATTTTATTTCTCACCAAAAAATTGAGCGTTTTCTGGCGAAACTGGAGACCTTACGGCCCAAAACAACACAAATCTGTGATCACTTTTAATTCCCACCAAAAATCGATTTTTTTAATGAAAACATAAAAAACACATATTCTGTCGAAACTAAAGGCTCAAAGACCTTAACCTTTGAGCCTTTAAGGTCCTTACCCTAATGTGTATATTTTAAATAAAACAAAGTTTCGCTGACTTACTTAAACATTATATATTAGATATAGTTTTAACTTTTAAAATATACTTGATTATATCTTATTTGGAAAAGGCTTTGACTAATAAAAGTTCCTATTTCTTTTGACATATTTACGCCATTTTCTACGTAAGCGCCTGCGCAACTTTTTACCAAAAAAGACACAAATTTCCAATAGAAACACTAATAAACTTACAGTCAAACCCATAATCAACAGACGATAAGCTGCAAATAAATGAAAATTTTTCATCGGCTTTGGACTGTCATCAGCGGTTTTAGGTTTAACACCATGATAGACCAGTTGACGTTGCCAACGATTCATTAAACCTTCATTTATATAACTGTCAATATAAGTATTGAAACGTTTCAAATAGGCCGAATTCTTTTTCATATAAATTGTTAACTGCTGAGTGAACAACTTCTCAGGCACCACATAAAAATCATTGTTAATGGGAGTTATAAGTTTATAATAACCATAATATTCTTGAGCCATTAAAAGAGCCAATTTATAAGGAGCATAATCCGGAGGATTTTTTAACATTTCAAATGACTCCAATTCGGTGGTATTTAAAATTTCCGCTTTTGATGCAAGCAAAGGCAAATTCGCGATAGAGCTGTAAACCACATCACTCATAAATATACGATATTTGTTGTAGTATAATTCAGCTATTAATTTTGGTAGAGGTTTCTGCAGATCAGATTTAATAAAATAAAACATAAAGGCTTGATAAACGGTGCGCAATATAAAGGTGGCCAATAACCATAACATTAAAAGAAATCGTGAAAACGGTACTTTAGGATCTTTAGCCACGGCTCCACCCAAACTTATGACAACCATATTATAAGCGGGATTATCATTTTCCCGGCCCAATACTAAAGATTTTAATTTTCGATTCAGATAGATGAGTATGAAGACGAGTATATTACCAAATCCATAAATACAAATTAAAACAATCCAAATTTCCTTTTCAAATGGTAGTAAAAGTTTTGTAAAAGGATCATAGCTATCCGTTTTCGAGGAGATTATAAAAAAATAGTTGCTCATGTAGTAGGCCACTGTGGGGGCATAGGGATCTTCTAAGGAGGTGGGTTTATAGTGAAAGGCTCCAATAACAAAATCAGTATTGGAGGTGAAGAGCTGAAATAAGGAAGATAAACAAGAGTAAAATACTTTTTAAAGGAAACTTTAAATTACCTTATTAAACACTCCTAGCTCATCATAGACAGTCTGATTAATTTCCTCATCATTCATCCAACGTATTGTAATGGTAAAATTCATTTTCCTGGACAAATATTCCAATAATTGTCCCTCCAAACCCTGATACCTGTTACGACCATCAACAGAATTACGTGTTAATTTAAAATACGGCATATCTTCCCAGGTGGCACAAACCAAAGGACAACCGTGTAAATTTTTGGTTTTGGCGTAACAAAATTCTTATGCAACCAATGGCCATCAATAAATTTATTATGGACAATGGGAGTAATACCCTTGCAGTGAAAGGACGTAAAGGGTAAGCTATGAAATAACAAAATGACATTTTGCACAGCATGTATAAGTATGTCGGCATGTGTGATACCATTAAGCCAATTTATTTCAAAAATTTCGTAAAGTTCATCGTAATAATGATTGACCTGGGGAACGGTTTGTAGAACAATAAAATAATAACCCTCCACAAAGAGATGATATTTATTAAGGTCTTTATAAAGAAATCTGTAAGAAAAAACAATTTGTTAACAAAATAATAACAATAATTTCAATTTTTCTCACTCCAATGATTCTGATGAATCCACCAATAGTATACAAAAATGCCTCTCATTATCTGTTGGTATACCAATGTTATTTTTTAAACGTATCGCAACATTACCACTCAATAATTCCATGGTTTCATCTATTATATTTTGAAATTCATGCAAGTATTTTTGATTTTTATTTTCAACTTTTATTTGAAAATTGAAAACCCTTAATTGCCTTATATCCACATAAAGTGTATTGATTATCTCTGCGAGAGCCTCGGAAAGATTCCGTGCGATTTCAAATTTATCATCTCTATACCAGTTATGACTAGGGACTATATTTTTCGGTAAAAGTATTAAAATTGTATAAAATATTAATGTATTTTGCGACATTACTTTGAAGCAGCTTTACACTTTGGTGGTTGTTGATAAACTGGAAAAAAACGTAACATAACACTAGGCGTTTATTAGCTAAGTTGTGTAAAGTTTTGATTTACATTATATTTATTTTTTGTAAATACCAACTATGAAAGTTGAGTGGTATATTATATTTAATCATTCGGTATGTAACACATAAAGATCTAAGGCGATCTACTGTATGTATGACTTTCTGTGCAAGGTACTATAAGTAGGAGAACAAAAAACACGATAAAAAATTTTCTGTTAACAAAAAATTCCGATATTGATAGTGGTTAATATCGGCCATAAAAACTTGATCATCTGATCGAAATCAATAGCAAGCGATAGAACTTAAATTTAATTAAAGCTGAGCAATATGAAATAGAAGTTCAAAGGTCATGAAAGATCAAAAAATAACAAAAAACTACTTTTTCATCTTACTCTTAAATAAAAACTCCAAGGAACTCTCTGTCAAGCCCGTCTGTTAAGCAGCAAATGAGCATTTTTATTCGGCTTTAGACTTTTATCAGTAATTTCACGATTGTCACCGTCAACTCTTTTCATTAAACCTCCCAACTGTTCATTAAACCTTCATTTGTATAACTTTCAAATATATAAATTTCTCAGGTACCACACTATTCTAATCGTTTGTCCTGATCATTTACGCTGAACTTTAAACATCCCTCAAGCAGCCAATCAAAACACAGATCGCAATTTAAAAATCAAAAATTGTGAAATAATAATCTGATTCAAAATTCTAAGCATATTTTAAAACAATTTTATAATGGTATGGTATCGGATCACATCAAAAACTAACAATACTTCTTCAAACTAAGTAGCTCAGTCCACTATATTAATACAACTAAATAATAGGGAACCCAAATATAAAACTTTATTCAACTGGATAGGCTAGATTAAAGTACATTGCTTCATATCCTGAAAAATACACTTAGGTCACTATTGGACCTGTTGCGATCTTTTTAGGAATAGTGAAAATACCTTATAAATAGATCTATAAAAATAATTATAGACCAACGTTAGGAAACTCAGTTTTCTGGACGTAGTTTCTTAGAATTTTCCGATCAGTGTTACTGATAAATGTAATATCTGTCCAGATATTTGGATCTACGTTCCTCAGATAAAGTGTTCCAGCGTTTTACTGCCCTCTCCGCTTGCTCTACATTTGTCTGAATCCTATTGTCCGATTTTATATACAAACATGGTTGTGCCAGTAGATCTGTGTGTCCACTAAATGAAACATACAATACAAACCTCGGACTTAATCTGAGTAGGTTTCTTGTCCAGCTCTTATAAACTATAACTATATTTTTATTTATCCTCATGATATTATACTGAATCCGAATATGACATCAGAATTTCACAGTCACATCAAGTACAATGAAAGTCCAATTTTTTGACATTATACTATAGTATTATCCTTTGTTATACATTCTTCGAGAAATTTAGTACATCTCCAGACCCTGATGTACTCGAGAAATTCAAAAGCCATATAAGATTTCAGAGAAGCTCAACCCTTTACAAAATATATCTTTATCGCTGGAGTTCGACCTTTTTTCAACTTTTGTAGGACAACTTTGGGTTCCAGAAATTTTTTTATTCAGTTACAAATTTTGACATTAAACAAATTTTTCTTTAGAAAAATGTTAAATATTTCAACAAACAACTATTCGAATAACTTTCTTTTCGAAAAAAGTTTTATTCAAAAAAATATCAAATCATATGAACACCCTATTTAAATCCCTTACGAGAACGTTATTCAATTATACCGGTCACATACCCTTTAAAACAAACCATATTTTTAGTCACGTGAATTAATGTAGACGTCACGTAAAACCATGTACATATATGTATATACATATGTATAGTGTGTAAACATGTACATACATATAAGGGGCTAACATTTAAACACCCAAATGTTTTTGAACAAAATTTCAGGCACCACAGCGCACGGCCAGACTAAACGCATATTCCACAAGTGCTATTTAGCAAGTAATACTGCTATATACAACCATAAAATCACAATAAATTAATGAATTTATAAAACTCAACGTAACGGACAATTGTTGCTCCAGTTACAACTATAGTGGATATTAATAGATTTGTTTGGCTACATACATAGGCTAAGGTGACCATGTCACACAACCTGCGGAACTATTTATTTTGTTGTCATTAATTACTAATTACACAACAACGACTGAACAGTGTATAAAAATAATATTAATGTGTAGTTAGTTGATTTGTTTACTTAATGTGTAAACAAATTAAATAAAAAACATAAAATACAAATGTATATAAAGTGATTTTTTCTCTTATACACGCACACATACATTTGGATGTGTTTGTATAGTAGCTATGCCTAAAAATATGCCGTGCTGTGTGTGAAATTTGTGCTGTTGAATGTAGGCTATAGTATTTAAATTTTATTATTATGATTGTTTTAAATTAAAATTAAAAAGCAAATAGTATATTTACGGAAAATTTTCATGTAGTTTGTGTAGAAATTTTAGTTTAATTAAAATTGTTAAATTTAATTTAATAATAAATAAATAAAGTTTAAAAATAAACTTATAGACTGAGTTTTAAAATCCTGTGGAAATGAAAAGAAATAAATATGTAACGTAATACTTATGTTGAAAAAAATAGATCTAAGTTTAAATTTCCAATATAGAACTGTAGTAAATTACATATGGGGTATTTCATGTCAATAGACCCAACTTTTTAAAACGATAAATTTGCACCATTGTTAGTCAATTGGACACAATTTTTCAACAATATCGGTCAAAAGAAAATTGCAGTAAGTCAAAGTTTGACATTTGTGCTGATATTTGTAATACACAAAAATATTGGTCATACATCCACCAATCGGCTTAGAATAATTTTCAGAGTCGATTAAGCCCTGTCCGTCGACCGTCAATGTAAACCTTGTAATCAAAAATTGATTACAATTATTGAAATTGAGCTGCACTGAATCCGAATCTGGGCTCATAACTCGAAGTATCGTGTCCTGAAGTTCACATTTTTTATACACTACACCACTATGGTGGGGAGGGTATATTGGATTTGCGCTGATGTTTGTAACATACAAAAATATTCGTCCTAGACCCACCTTAAAGTATATTAAAGTCGATTAAGTCTTGATGACCCTGCCAAATTTCATAAAGATCGGGCCACATTTGACCCTAGCTCCCATACAAAGTCCCCTTCAGAAAATTACTTGAATGTCCCAAATTAACTTATAAACACAAGTATCGCGATGAAATTCAGCACAATAAAATATTATGTAAATATAAATATATTCACAAAATTTTATCGGGCTTGGTCCATATTTGCCTCTAGCCCCCATATAAAGCCTCTTTCAGAAAATTAGTTTTTCATCCATAAATTGCTTAAATGTATCGGAACAAGGGAATATTGAAGATAAATGCTTTATTATGAAAAATAAATCACATTTAATATTCATAACTGGTGTAGGGTATCATATGGTCGGCCACGCCCGACTATACTTTCTTACTTGTTTCTTATAAAAATACTTTTGGAATTGTTTAAAAATGTTATGTAATTGCTGAGATATCATCCGTTGGAGTTGAATGACGGACAGACATAGTTAAATCGAATCAGAAAGTGATTTTGAATCGATTAGAACATCAGCAGGTAGGCATAGATCCAATATTTTTATTCGCTATAAATAATATGTACAAAGCATAATACCCTCCGCACTATGGTAGTGTAGGGTATAAATACCACGAATATACCGAAAACCACGAGTTTTCAAGCTTAAGGTGAAGATATCTCGAAGAACAAAGAAGATATTTAAATTGTTAGATCTTTATTTTAATGGAAAAAATGGATTTTTTTTCAAACCTCAGGACACTATATCTCAAATTCCAGAAGTTTTGGAGAAAAGATACAAATTCAGCGCGGCTTAATACTTAAGAAAAGTATAACTTAGTCTCAGGGTTTCGACTTTTTCAAAATTTTGTAGGCCTGTGCTATCGTTAACGAATTTTAAGTAAGCATTTTGTTGTTAAAAAGTTACCGAATTGCGGTACAGATTTACTAATAATTATTCCAGAGAATGCTCGGAAAAGTTTTAATGGGTTGAAGTCTTAAACCCCAACTAATGATTACAAGTAAATCGTTTTGTAATTAATGAATTATTTTACACTATTCACTTATTCCAAACGTCTATTAGTAATCTTTAACCTTACTAAGTAATGCCTGAAACGCCGACCACAAACGGTAGTTAATTAACATTTAAACAGAAATCTAATAGAATGTTTTAATAAAACAAGACGGTACGCTGAATAGGACAATACTAATTTCAGAATTTTGAGTGCCAAACGCCTGATGTGTTATCATTTTTTAGGAATAGATAACAAATTTTAAGACATAGTCTCCTTGTATACACATATTTATACCCTACACCACTTTAGTGGGGAGGGTGTATTGGGTTTGTGCTGATGTTTGTAACGCACAATAATATTGATCCTATACCCACCTTAAAGTATAACAATCGGCTTATAATCATTTTCTGAGTCGACTAAACTATGTCCGTCCATGTAAGTCGAAATTTTGAGGATAATTCAATGAAATTTGGTACATGATCTTCTATTGTCCACGGGACGAAGCCGAATAGGGCTTTTAAGTTCATAATTATGTTTAATATACTCGTATCTCGACAAAAAGCTGCAATACCAAGTTATACACTAGTCTTGATAACCCTCATGAATTTTATAATTATAGGTCCTCATTTGACCCTATACAAAGCCCCCTTCAAAATATGACTTAAATGTCCACAATTCAATCAACAATAAATGGCTTAAGTAAATCTGAGGAAAGGTACAACTCCACTTAAATGATTTATTTTGAAAACTTAATCACATTTTATTTTTATAACTGGTGTAGGGTATTCTTACTTGTTTTTATAATATTTGATAGTACTTAGTACTTAATCCCACTACATTTCATCCTTTTCAATCTCTGTTGCACTCTCCTTCCCCTAGAGAATTCCAAAGAATGTAATAAAAAATTTTCTGTATAATAAATTACCAAACAAATAGGTGTAATAAATATTTTATTACAAAAATTAAATACTTTTCTTATCATCATTGAAAAATCTACAATTCACAGAAATGTTTCATTCAATAAAGATTTCATTAAAATTTATTATATTTCTATTAGCCCACCAAAAAAGTCTCAGTTTAAATTTCAATTTAAATTCTATAAATGTCAGCGAAATGTCCTCGTATTTACAACATTTTAATAGAGAATTTTTTTCGAAGAAACTAGTGAATTGACGGTGGTACAAAGTGTTCGTCATAAAAGAGCCAAATATTATTTTAATGAATTATCAAGTGAATATTCTAAGAATTTAACGGATATGAAAATAAAATTGGAAGATGTTCATCACAATTATCATCATGATTTTGCTTATTTTAATATAATGTTTATTGATTCATATGAAAGTTTTCGGTAAGTGATAAACTGAAATTAAAATAATAAAACTTATTTATTTTTCATTTTCAGCATAATCGATCCGGGGCCAAAAACTGCCACCGAAGATTTCAGTGAATATTATTTGATTATATTATATTCCCTAAACAAACATCCTGAAAAAGAAATACAACAAATATTTGATTATTGTTGGTCCTATTATACGGTTAATGTGGCCCTATTGCTACAAACTCAGGAAGAGAAACCTATATTATTATACACCTATTATCCCTTTACACCAAAGTTCTGCCATAGTGTTCAATTGTATATAATCAATCATAATAAATCCATAACCAATTTGAAAGGTTCTGAGTTATTTCCCGATAAATTTCATAATTTTCACAACTGCACCTTAATGGCAGCATTGTGGAATGTACCGCCATATTTGACACTGCCAAAAAGGGGAAGAAGTCCAACAGAAATGGAAGGCATGGAAGGCTTTTTATTGAATGTTTTAGCTAATGTCTTAAATTTCAGAATAGCCTACGTAACACCGCCCAATAATGAACAGAGGGGTTTAGTGAAACCAGACGGCACGGTAACTGGAGCCATAAAAATGGTAATTGTACCCTTAAATATATAAAAATTTTCAAGTTTTATTCAAATTTTCTTTTTCTTTCCTCCAGCTAAATGATCGTGTAGCTGATTTAAGTTTGGGTTCTTTTCGCTGTACTCTGGAACGTTCTACAGCATTAAGTCCCTCGATGACATTTTACCAAACCATGCAAGTGTTTACGGTATTGGCTTTGCGTGAACCTTGGACGAGTTTTGAAATTATAGCCTATCCTTTTGATTTTCACATTTGGCTAGTGTTATTAGCCTTAATGCTATTTCTGCTAAGCTCTCCTCATATATTGGATCATTTACGCCACAAAACTTTAAAATTTATTTATGGCTTTTGTTCCCCAAATTTTATCAATATCAACATTATAGCTATAACCTTGGGTCAAACGGCCCACTTGTTGCCTCAACGCAATTTTGCTCGTTATATCTTATTTATGTGGATTTTATTAACCATGATTTTACGTTCCATTTACCAAGGTTCTTTATATGATTTTCTTAAATCACAAAAGACATTAGCTCCTCCAGATACTGCAGCCGAATTAACTGAACGTAAATATCAACTTATTTTGAATATGGCTACGGGGGATTCGTTTTCGGGCATACAAGTTATACGTGATAAACTAATAGAAGTTTTAATTATGAACATAAGTGATGCCGGTGGTTTTCCCTTATTGGAAGCAAATCCCCAAAAACGTTATGTTACCGGTACTCCCAAGGATTTTCTTACGTACTATGTCAATACTCACGATAAATATGGTGTTTTCCATGTTTTAAAGGAAACTATATTTTCCCAGCAGTTGTGTGTGTATTTTACGAAACATTCTTATTTAGTGGGGCCATTCGATCATGTTTTACAAAATTTACGTAATTTTGGTTTAATTGATTACTGGGCTGAACTGGTGTTGGATGATCGTTTTCTGGAAGAGGTGGATGAGGTGTCGACAGAAACTCCCCTTACTCTGGATCAGTTATCGGGTATCGTACAGATTTGTTTGTATTTGTATTTAATAACGTTTATTGTATTTGTTGGTGAAATCTTATGGTTTAAATTTAATAAAAGAAATCGAAGTTTTTAAATGAAAATGCGATTCACAATTTTTTCGTATTTCACTTTTGATGCCATTTAGTTAGTAAGTTAGTTAGTTAGTTAGTTAGTTAGTTAGTTAGTTAGTTAGTTAGTTAGTTAGTTAGCTAGTTAGTTAGTTAGTTAGTTAATTAGTTAGTTGTTAGTTAGTTAGTTAGTCAGTTTCAGTTAGTTAGTTTGTTAGTTAGTTAGTTAGTTAGTTCGTTTTAGTTAGTTAGTTCGTTAGTTAGTTCGTTAGTTCGTTTTAGTTAGTAGTTAGTTAGTTCGTTTTCTTAGTTAGTTCTTAGTTCGTTAGTTAGTTCGTTAGTTAGTTAGTTAGTTAGTTTAGTTAGTTAGTTCGTTCGTTTAGTTCGTGTTCGTTCGTTCTTGTTCGTTTTCGTTCGTTCGTTTTCGTTTTCGTTCTTAGTTCGTTCGTTCGTTCGTTCGTTCGTTCGTTCGTTCGTTCGTTCGTTCGTTCGTTTCGTTCGTTCGTTCGTTCGTTCGTTCGTTCGTTGTTCGTTCGTTCGTTCGTTCGTTCGTTTCGTTCGTTCGTTCGTTCGTTTCGTTCGTTCGTTCGTTCGTTCGTTCGTTCGTTCGTTCGTTCGTTCGTTCGTTCGTTCGTTCGTTCGTTCGTTCGTTCGTTTCGTTCGTTCGTTCGTTCGTTCGTTCGTTCGTTCGTTCGTTCGTTCTTCGTTCGTTCGTTCGTTCGTTCGTTCGTTCGTTCGTTCGTTCGTTCGTTCGTTCGTTCGTTCGTTCGTTCGTTCGTTCGTTCGTTCGTTCGTTCTTCGTTCGTTCGTTCGTTCGTTCGTTCGTTCGTTCGTTCGTTCGTTCGTTCGTTCTTCGTTAGTTCTTCGTTCGTTCGTTCGTTCGTTCGTTCGTTCGTTCGTTCGTTCGTTCGTTCGTTCGTTCGTTTCGTTCGTTCGTTCGTTCGTTCGTTCGTTCGTTCGTTCGTTCGTTCGTTCGTTCGTTCTTCGTTTCGTTCGTTTCGTTCGTTTCGTTCGTTCGTTCGTTCGTTCGTTCGTTTCGTTCGTTCGTTCGTTCGTTCGTTCGTTCGTTCGTTCGTTCGGTCGTTCGTTCGTTCGTTCGTTCGTTCGTTCGTTCGTTCGTTCGTTCGTTCGTTCGTTCGTTCGTTTCGTTCGTTCGTTCGTTCGTTCGTTCGTTCTTCGTTCGTTCGTCGTTCGTTCGTTCGTTTTCGTTCGTTCGTTCGTTCGTTCGTTCGTTCGTTCGTTCGTTCGTTCGTTCGTTCGTTTCGTTCGTTCGTTTCGTTCGTTCGTTCGTTCGTTCGTTCGTTCGTTCGTTCGTTAGTTCGTTCGTTCGTTCGTTCGTTCGTTCGTTTTTTGTCGTTCGTTGTTCGTTCGTTCGTCGTCGTTCGTTCGTTCGTTCGTTCGTTCGTTCGTTCGTTCGTTCTTCGTTTTTCCTCGCCCTTTTCTTCTCCGCCCTCCTCTTCTGCGCCTCTAATTTTTCGCGCGATAAAATTTCGATTAAAATATTACGAAGGCCACTAAATAGCACGCGCTACAAATCATATAAATACCCCATAAATCGTCCTGCTCAATTCTAGCATCTTGAAACATATGCTTACTATTTAGATATTTCGAATTTATAAAATTCTTCGCCCAATAACCAATTAAACCCACAGCATGTATATCCATAATTTCCGCATCCAATTGATTTATCAGATACGAATGTTTCTCTAAATAGAAACACATTCGCTGTTGCATTATAATCTCGGGTATAATATAAAATAATCCAGGCTTTTTATATTTCTCCGTATAATGGATCAGAAATTCCTGTGAGACCACAGCATAAAAATTTTCCTCATAATTATTTTCCAAATAAGCAATAGGTATTAACTCATCCGAAGAATCGATCACAATGCTTGAATGATTTGGAGAGCGTTGATAAAATGGTATATATTTAATATCATTATAAGTGAACAGATTCATAACCGCACGATAACTGGCATTAACCGCCTCATCCAGATTGTGTGGCAGGGAAGCGTGAATTTCATTGCGAAATAAATGGAACAATAAACCAGAATAAATGGAGCGCAATAAAAAGGTACTCCACAACCAGGTTATAAATATTAAGACGGAAGTTGGTAATTGAGGTTCTCGATGAATCGGAGAACCCAAAGCACAGGCAATCATTGAAAATGTTGGTATCGACTGTGATTGATGTAAACGCAACAAACGTGTAAACAAAATGATTATAAACGTAGTCACGGCTAAAGCATACCAGCCACAATTAGGAAATGGATATGACAAAACTTCAAAGGTTTTTAATCTATGAGCTGGTAAGTAGACAACTGATACAATGTAATTCTGATAATGCGGCATTGTGGTGCTATATTTTACATTCATACTCGTACGTTTGCGATAGAAACCAAAGACTATATCAGCAGTATGATCATCGAGCTGGAAAAAGGAAATTTTAAATAAATAACTTTGTAACTTTATTTATGGTACATTATTCACCATTTTTAAAGCACCATTTCCAAAGGGAGCTAAACGATCATCGTGTATTTTTGTACGTAAACTCAATGAAAAATTCATTCTTTTCGCCAAATGTTTTATCACATCCATTTCGAATCCACTATAAGTCATAACACCATCTTTAGCTCCGCTTGGGTATGTATAGGGTGGTATATTACGTACTGCAGCCACTAAAGGACAGCCTTGAAAATTCTTCAATTTTGGCAGGAAATAACCCTGATTAAGCCACGAGTCATTAATAAATTGATTGATTTTTTCCGGTATGGTATTGCCACATTTATACTTATAGGAAAATGGAAATATGTATACATAAATACTTCCCCCAAGGCAGTTTGTAATTGGACATTACAATTTATAATATGATTAGTCCAGCAATAGTCAAAAATCCCCTTCATATCGTTTTGAAGATGACGATCACGTTGCATAAGGAAAATGTGATAGTATTCATTGGTATCATAATCACGGCTATAAGAAACCACATCGATATCTCTGGAACCAGAGAATGTAAATATAATAGTTTTTGTTTTATTATTTTAAATAAATGCAGACTTACAAAAATGCTTCCAAAGAATCCACCAATAATAAATTATGATATCTGAGACCCTCAATTCTTACAGGTTTTTTATAGTCCACAAATACCAATTGTACAATCATATTATCCACCATATTAAAGAGATGTTGCATAATATTAAGATAAAAATTTAAAGGACTCTGACGACGACACGATACAACAATAACAAATGATGGAGCGACTTTTAAGAAAAATTCCTCAACTATAATTCTTAAAGAATTCGCTACAAAAGTATTTAGTTCGTTGGATTGTGTTTGAGCACCTTTTACAATCACCGACTCAAAATTTAATAAACCCGTTAGATTCATTTTATTAGAACCGTTAGAGTGCAATGTACTTTTGAAAATGTCGATTAGTTTGGATATGAAGTTGTTATAATATTAGACTCCACACAATTATTTCCGGAAATTTAAGTAGTAAAACTTTTTAAAACTATCCATTTATAAATAGAGTAGAAGCTATTACATAACTAGTTTCGTAATTAATCAAACACGTGTAAACTTTTGTACAATTAAGCATTAAATCATATAGAGTTAATTGAAAAAGTTTTAAAAAACAATTGTTTCTTGTTAAAAACATATGTACAGTGGGGGAATTCCGGAAAATAGGGAAATAAATAAAGGGCACTTATCAATTTTTTGGTGAGCTGGGCCAAAGATTCTTTACAAGTGTCTCAGATGGGAATCGGACCACCTACGACCTGCCAGACTAGAACATTAACCTACAGGAGGAATATATAAGAAACAAAAAAAATTGAGGTCATATTCTTAAAAAGGAGTTTTTCCATTGTTTTTCTATCCCGAATCCCGGAATATCTAAAAATAAATTCAGATTATCATGCCTAGAATCGATATAGCCTAATGTTACACTCTAATTTGTTCCACTAAAGATCCTTGATGAAGCCTGAAGTGGGGAAATACTGCATATTATTTAACTATTAAAAAGTTTATAATAAAAACTTATTAAAAGCGTGACACGAGGTGTAACTCAAAGAATAAAACAAATAAATATCAATAACAAAATAAATTTCCTTTGACGCACTTTCGAAAAGTATAAAACTAATTAAAACAATCATTCATTATATAATATTAAAAACCACTTTTTAGGCTAATTACTTTATATAATTTTATTTTTATTTATTTATTTCCATTTACTTCTTTACAAACTTATAATATTGATATTTATGACGTAATAGCTCCCATATAAAAATCATAGTTGCCACTATATAACCGCAAATTAAAATCACAAATGCCATATACAATTGCTTAAGACCAAATAACCGATCTGTGGCGTCATGTTCATGATGCAAAAAATTTAAATTAATTTCAGCATGATACCAAGCTTCCAAAAGACCAAAAGTTTTTGTCCATATAAGAATATCATTAAATTGATCAATTAAGAATGAATGTTTACTCAAATAAATACAAACTTCAAAATTCATAACATTATCGGGTAATAACTGGAATACGGATATCTTACGAAAGCGATGAGCATAATATTGAGCCACTACGAGAGGAGCAATGGTAACGCTAGTTCGAGCTTGTTGTAATGGTAAATTTTCCAAAAATTCCAAAGTCAAAGTTTCCGAAGTGGTATTTAATAGTATAATATTTAGAGCATTAAGAGCTTCAATATCCTCTATGGCATTGATACCAATTTTATTGATAATTATTGAATAATTTTCCTCCACCAATTGTTCTAATGTTTGGGGTATATGACGCCTCACATGAGTTCTAATTAAACGAAATAATAAAGCTTCATAAACAGCTCTCAAGATGAGAGCATAAATCATCCATGACATATTCAATATACGAGTAAAATTTCTTTGAGGCATAATACTGCCAGATACGCCCAATAATAATTGTAAAAGTTGAAGTATACTATTTTGATCGTTTTTAAAAGTTGTTTTTGCAGAAATGTTTTAAGATTATTATAGCTCCTATAGCGGCCAAGAATATTAACAATATTGAGTACCATGTATAGGTGCTAAAGGGATATAGAATAATTTCCGTTGATGTTAAAAGATAGGCATCTCTTAGTGAAACGGTTGCTATAACACTTTGAAAGTAATTTATGGTTGAGGTCGCCACTTGACTTCGTTATAATTCTCACGAAAGATCCCATACTAAGGTCGACTTCTCGATTTTTTAACTGCAAAAAATAGAGGTTTTATTATGTACACTAGATCTTTATAAAATTGTAAGATTATTCGCCCTTCTGTCCGTATAGCAATGACCTTAAACACTAAAGGATCTAAATTTGTATATGTTCATTAAAAAGGCCAACAAAAAATGATAAAAGTCGAATCCCTGACACCAAGATATACTTTTCTAAAGGAATACGTTATTCTAAATCCTAAGAATAAAGAATTTCTCCATTACATCCGGTTTTCGAAATACCTGATTTAAAAAAAGTTTAGGCCATTTTAGAGACTTTATAACAAATTCGGAAAGCTCAATACAATGTCGACGTGATCGTAAAATAAATTAATTCAAATAATCACTATTTGTCAATTTATGAATATTGCAAAGTTTAAAATATCTTGAGGAAGGAAATGTATATAACAGAGGATAATTAATACTTTATTTTAAAATTCGAGAGATTGGACTACAAGATTATATAACAGATTGTAACGTCTCAAATATGACAAAAAACTGCATACTTTAAATTTTAAGGACACAATTTCTCGAAAACTTGATGAGATTCTGAGTCAAATTCGGATTCAGCGCAGCTTTATTTTTTTAAAAAAAAGAAGTATATTTGATCTCTGGCATATAAAAATGTTGAGCTATATTATTAGTCCCCCTTTTCCAATTCGATTAAAAACAAAACAATTAATTTGCGTGCACATTTTATTGAATATTTAAAGCATAGACACAGACAGAAATACATAAATATAATATATTTTAAAGTTAATATAATGTTCAAAACCATGTTCAATCATCACAACATTCCTTCCTTTTTGGATCAAAGCCATACCATCACATTTTCTCTTCTCACAAATGACACTACCTGTAACAATCTTATCATATCTCCCCAATCAACATCAATCAATTAAAACATTTTCTTTAAATAACGGCGTTTTTCCCACCTTCTATATATTAACTCCAATAGAAACACCCCCATAGCCACTATATGACCTATTAAGAGAAATATAAAAGCCATTTTTAACTGTTTTAAACCAAAATATGATTTGCCACTAAATGACGTTCGTTAAAGTAATTCGTATTTATTTCTTGACGATACCAAGCCAAGAGCAGACCAAATCCTCGCAACAGCATCAAATCTTCATTGAACTGATCAATTAGGAATGAATGTTTGGAGGTATACATACACATTTGCAAACTCATAATGGTGTGTGGTAAAACCTTAAATAAACCTCCCTTGTTAAAGCTTTCAATATAATATTGCAAGTGAGCATAGGGAATGGCAGCTACCGAATGTTTTGCCTTTTCATGCGGCAAACTTTCCAAATATTCCAAAGCCAGGGTATCTAAAGAGGTATTTAAAATCAGAAAATTTAAAGACTGCAGTAGTGGCACCTCATTGAGTGCTGCAGCACTGGCTAGATTAACAATCATTGAGTAGTTCTTTTGTAATAGTTCTTCCAAGGTCTGTGGCATATTTCTGGTTACATGAGTGCGTATAAAGTGAAACATTAGAGCTTGATACACCGTTCTTAATATTAAAGAAAATATCATCCAGGTGGTATTTAAAATTCTACTAGCATTATAGAATGGTGTATATAGGGCCGGCATACCCAGTAGCATTAAAAGTATATCCAAACTCACTTGATCTAAATGTTTGGGTTTTAGTTTACGAAAAATCCATTTTGCGAAATTTACTACAGACAATGCGAAAGCACATAGAAATACTAAAATACACCAGGTATTATTGCTGAAGGGAAATAATATGATTTCC
Organism: Lucilia sericata; assembly: GCF_015586225.1. Taxonomy (NCBI): domain Eukaryota; kingdom Metazoa; phylum Arthropoda; class Insecta; order Diptera; family Calliphoridae; genus Lucilia; species Lucilia sericata. The sequence continues at coordinate 233,347 of NW_023994435.1, read as the reverse complement.
AATGAAGTCAATATATAAGCTTCACTCATTGTTACCACCGACCAACCGGTTTGAAAGTAATTCATTGTGGAAGTTGCCACAATATCGCGTGCACTAGTTTGACGAAATGATCCCAAACTTAAGTCAGCTTGTCGATCTTGAAGCTGTAATAATAGAAGAACAGAAATATTGGCATAACTATGGTGTTTAATGTTTGGGTGTAAACTAAAGCTATAAGGCAGGGATGGAAAATTCAATGCTATTGTATTTATTTAAATACTTTTTGGGAGTCAGTAGATCATTTATCAGAGCAGTCAATAGATTTGACCAGGGAAGTCTATAGACTAGTCTAGTCAATAGACCCGCCAAAAATAGTTTAGTCAATAATATAATCTACAAAACCTAGTCTATTATCTATTCAACAGTCTAGTAAATAGAATTGTCCATAGACTAGTCTAGTCCACAGATTACAGACTAATACACCGATTGAAAAGTCAATGGACTAGTCTTCAGATTAGACCCTAGGCGAGTAAGAGGACTATTCCATAGACTAAAAATAGTAAATAGACAAGTCCATAGAGCAGTAAATGGACTCATATTATAATTCTATAATTCTAAAAAAATAGTACTATTTCAAAATTTTAACTTTTGTGCTACTAACTATTATTTACCAAATTGCACTATATACCTAATGAACACATTCTTTCTATTCTCTGCCTTACTAAACCCTTTTAAAAGAATTTAATCTTATGACAAACATTTAAGATTCTCCATAACTTGCTTAAACACTTTCTAATTTTAATTTTTTTCCATAATAATTCGAATAAAAATATTATTACTGCTAATACGTAACCCATTACGAGTAATTTAAATGGCATTTCTAAATCCCTTAAATTGATTATATGATCCAAGTGTGAGTGCTCAGTTCTAGCATAATGTACATCTACCTCTTGCTTATACCAAGCTTCCACCAAAGAATAACCCCTAAGCATACCCAATATATCATCTAACTGATCGATTAAAAATGAATGTTTGCTCAAAAATATGCCCAATTTTAAATGCATAATAGTATTAGGTAAGACCCTAAAGACGTTGACTTTATGACGAACATCCGTATAGTATTGCTGAAATATTAAAGGAAGAGCTGCTGCTGTATATCTGGCCTTACTTAGTGGTAACTCTTCCAAATACACTAAAGGTTTTGTGTCATCGGGCGTATGTAAGGTAATAAATTCGGTATTATTAAATATTGGAACCTTTTGTAGAGCATTGAATGTTCCCGGTTCCACAACTAATGAATAATTTTGTTCTACTAATTCATCTAAAGTTTGGGGGTACATTTCGTGTTATGTGCGTTCGTATTACATGAAAGAGTAGGGCTTGATATACGGTTCTCAATATAAGGGAAAACATCATCCATGTAGCACTTAATATTCTAGTACTTTGAAAGATCGGTTTATATTGGGCTGGTAGACCCAATAGCATCGCAATAACATCCAATGAGGCATCTACATTTTTCAATATAGTTTTACGAAATTTACGACGAAGTAAAGCAGCGAGTCCTATTGCAAAAACACACATTAAAGCCAACAAGTACCAGGTACCGATAGTAAAAGGATATAACATGGTTTCTAATGAAGTCAAAATAAAAGCTTCACTCAGTGTCACAATGACCCAACTGGTTTGATAATAAGTTATGGTTGATGTAACCACTTCCCGGCGTTGTTTGGTCTGTTGAAATGATCCCAGACTTAGGTCAGCTTTTCGATCTTGAAGCTGAAACAGAAATAATGGAAATATGTACGCATGATTATGACAGGGGAAGGATTGATGGGAGGGAGAATTGAAAGAAAATGGGAAAAACGAAAGAATGAAAGGAGTGGAAAAGGGGGGCGAAAAGAGGGGGAGGGAACCCGAAGCGCGGAAGCGGAGACAAAGAGGAGGGAAGCGGGAGAGGAGGAGGGGGAGGAGAGGGGGAGGCAGAAGCAGAAAGGAGGGGGGAGGGAGAAAGGAAGGAGGGCCAGAGGACCGGCGCAGGAAAAAGCAACCGAGGGAGAAGAAAAGGAGGGGCAAAGAAGGGGAAAAACAGAAAGCCCGGGAGCGGGAAGACGGAGAGGAAGAGGAGGAGACAGACGGAGAGGAGCGAGAAAGGGGACACAGCGAGCGAGCGAGCGAGCGAGCGAGCGAGCGAGCGAGCGAGGAGCGAGCAGCGAGCGAGCGAGCGAGCGAGCGAGCGAGCGAGCGAGAGCGAGCGAGAGAGCGAGCGAGCGAGCGAGCGAGCGAGCGAGCGAGCGAGCGAGCGAGCGGAGCGAGGGAGCGAGCGCGAGCGACCGAGCGAGCGAGCGCGAGCGAGCGAGCGAGCGACGAGCGAGCGAGCGAGCGAGCGAGCGAGCGAGCGAGCTAGCGATCTGAGTCTATCTATCGATCTATCTATCTATCTAGCTATCTATCTATCTATCGAGCTAGCTATATCTATCGCTATATCTATCTATCTTATCTATCTATCTATTATCTATCTATCTATCTATCTATCTATCTATCTATCTATCTATCTATCTATTGAGCTTATGTAAAATATATAAATTCGGTTTGGACTTTGACATCGGTATTAGATTAATGATGTAGATTCTTTATTTATACGAATTTAAAATAATAAATGTAAAAATTAATAATTGTGAAAATGTAGACAAAAATTTAAGTAAATTAAAAACAATGTCTTTTAAATGAAACGAAAAATGTTTACCATTTATTTATTTTACAATAGCAATTCTACTATTATTTATTATATAAATATATAAATTTAAGATTTAACGTAAACCCCAATTTATAGGTAAATTTTATTATTGACGATATATAATTTATGCATTTAAACGTAATTTGCTGATAACGTGCAATTTTTTTAAGCTAATAGGAGGGAATTATAATAATACTGCAAAAACCTGTTGTAGTGATCAGATCAGAGGAATCAAACCCACGATTTCAACACTGATAGAAGTAGTTCACTACCCTACCTGGGTATCCTGGAGACAAATCTTATATTGAAATTAATATTTTATTTAAATTGTTTTATGATAAAGGCCCTGGAAATATATGATCCTACATGTGATTATTACAAACGAAAATTACCAACTGAAAACCTTCTGAAATACCTTACCATTCTCAAAAATAATCTCAAACAATTACGTCTTAACATCTTATGCAACAATTCCACGAAAAATACCACAATGGCCATTAGATAACCCATTAAAAGTAATACAAAAGCCATTTTTAATTGTTTCATGCCAATAATATGATTTGCTTCTAAATGTGTATTTTTTACATAATTCTCATCGATCTCTTTATTAAACCAGGCTTTGAAGAGACCAAAGCCTTTAACCATCATCAGTATATCATCAAATTGTTCGATTAGGAATGAATGTTTGGTGAAATACATGCACAGTTTAAAATCCATGACTTTTTGTGGCACAATTTTAAAAATGTCTGGTCTTTTATAAATCTCGATATAGTATTGGGCAAGTATCAAGGGAATAGCTACTGCCGATTGTGCAGCTTGATTTAAAGGTAAATTTTCTAAGTATTCTAAAGGCTTCTTGTTATCAGAATCATTTGTTATAATAAAATTAATGCTCCTAAATAAATTAACCTTTTGCATAGCATCAAATGTTGGTCGGTTTACAATCAATGAATAATTTTTTTCCACTAATTCTTCCAGATTCTGAGGCATATGACGTGTTATGTGGTTACGTATTAAGTGAAATAACATGGCTTGATAAAATGTCCTAATGATTAAAGAAAATATCATCCATGTTGCATTTAGTACGCGAGTTGTATTGAAGACTGGCCTATATTGGGCTGACATACCAACCAGTATGGCTAAGACATCTAAAGTAACATGATCCATATGTTTTCGCACAGTTTTACGGAATAAACGTCTAATTATTGCAACAACAACCCATGCGATAAAACCGGTAAAAGCCAATAAGTACCAGGTGTCATCGGTAAATGGAAACAATATAGTTTCCAAAGAACTTAAAATATAGGCTTCACTCAAAGTCAGAACCACCCAAACTGTTTGATAATAATTAATACTTGTTGTTAAGATCAGACTACGTTGTTTGGTTTGTCGAAATGATCCCAAACTTAAGTCAGCTTGCCGCTCTTGGAGCTGGAATAAAAATAAAAAAGAATCCAAGCATGACTATATTGGTTGATTTGGGATTTTCAATGCTAAACATTTTGGATCGATTATTTGGAGAATTCTCTCACTGGTTAGGCCCTAACAATTACAGACGATTCATTAAAAATGTTCTATAAAAAGAAAATACATCGAAAATTTTCTATAAAAAGAAACAATTTCTACAAAAAGAAAATTCATCTAGAATTTGCTTTAAATTCAAAAATCTTCGAAATTTTTCCTAAAATAAGATTTCCATCCGAGATACTGATACTGTCCGTAAATAGATATTAAAATTTTCAAATGAATTTCTACTCACCAATTTTAGAGCGCCAGTTAAAGAACCATTCTGAAGGACCACTCCACGTTTGCTGTCATTAGGCGGTACAATAACATCCAGGGAAAAATTTAACTTCTTCGCTAATTCCAATAAAAGTTTGCCCTCAAAACCACCCGATACATAGGTAACATTATTAGCATCCTGCGATAAGTACACATAAGGTGGAACATGCCAAAGAGCTGCACGCAAGGGACAACCGTAGAGATTTTTTAATTTCTTGGGAAATAAATCCTCATGTATCAAAGAAGTTCCATTATATTCATTCACTAAAGCGATCTGAACTTCATCACAATGACTTTCGGTAAACGGAAAATAAGTGTAAATTAAAACTCGTCCATTAGCTTTCTGTACTTGAATAATACAATTGATAAGATAATGCTGCCAACAATATTCGAATATTTTTTTCATTTCACCTAACACTAAATTATCACGAGTTTGTAGAAAAATAAAATAATATTCATTGCTATTCGAATCGGCGCTATAAGTATGTATTTCCGTTTCCCTGAAAATTTAAATATTACGTTACATTATGTAATTTAAAAATAGTCTTCAGTTTTTTAACTTACAAAAATGCCTTATAGGAATCCGTAAAAATCATATTGTATTGCCGATCTCCTGGTATTTTTCTATAATCATTATTATTCACAATAACTATTTGCAAAGGCCATTCATTCCATTCGGCAAACATTTTATGGAACATATCATTATAAAAGTTACACGTATGATTATTGCGACAGCAAAGGGTCAACACAAAATAACTGGACCAATTCGTAAAATAATGTCCAATAATATAGAGTAGACCGGCTGCTACAAATTTATTTATATGATTATATTGTTCACCCGATTTAGCGTGATAATCGTAATACAAAGCGCTTATGTTCATTTTGCTTGCGATGCACTTTCAACTCTGAATGAAGTTTTACAATTTCTATACGTTTTTATTAGTATAACTTACATGACTTATGATTAATGATAGTTTTAAGTACTTCTTGAAAATAAATAGTAATAAAACTTTTCAAAGAAAAGTTTTAGTAATTATTTAGTAAAATATACTTTCGAATAAACTTTTTAGATTTTGTTTGTATTAAAGGTCAATATCACTTTCACTGGATTATTCAAAACGTAACACAAAATTCATTAGAATACGAGTATTATGCAAGTAAGTTATACCGATATCAACCCCCTTTTTAGGAAAATTTAACAGTATAATATAATTTAAGCATAATTAAAGGTTATAGACAATGTTATATAAAGAGAGAAATTTAAAAAACAAGTAACAAAGTATAGTCGGGCGTGGCCGACCATATGATACCCTACACCAGTTATGAATATTAAATGTGATTTATTTTTCATAATAAAGCATTTATCTTCAATATTCCCTTGTTCCGATACATTTAAGCAATTTATGGACGAAAAACTAATTTTCTGAAAGAGGCTTTATATGGGGGCTAGGGGCAAATATGGACCAAGCCCGATAAAATTTTGTGAATATATTTATATTTACATAATATTTTATTGTGCTGAATTTCATCGCGATATTTGTGTTTATAAGTTAATTTGGGACATTCAAGTAATTTTCTGAAGGGGACTTTGTATGGGAGCTAGGGTCAAATGGGGCCCGATCTTTATGAAATTTGGCAGGGTCATCAAGACTTCTATAAAACTTAGTTGTGCCGTATTTTATCGATATATCTGTATATTTAACATAATTATGAGCTCAGAAGCCCTTTTCGGGGGGTTTTGTTCTATGGGGGCTAGGTGAAATAATGGACCGATTTTAACCATTTTCAATAGGCTTCGTCCTTGGGTCAAATAAAACGTGCGTGCCAAATTTCATCCAATTATCTCGAAAATTGCGACCTGTACCTTGCGCACAAGGTTTACATGGACAGCCAGCCAGCCAGCCAGCCGGCCAGACGGACGGACGGACATAGCTTAATCGACTCAGAAAACGATTCTAAGCCGATTGGTATACTTTAAGGTGGGTCTAGGACGAATATTTTTGTATGTTACAAACATCAGCACAAATCCAATATACCCTCCCCACTAAAGTGGTGTAGGGTATAAAAATCTTCAAAAATTTGTTTAATACACAATTCATCAATTTATACAAATAGAAATAAATTTTCTATAAAATGAAAATTAATAATAAAAATTTCTAAAAAAAAGAAAATCTATAAAAATTAAATTCACACAAAAATTATATAAAACGAAATTAAAAAAAAAAAACAATTTTTTCGAAAATTGTTGTATAAAAAAAATCAAAAAATTTTCTATAAAAAAAAAATTTTCTTTAAAAAAAATTAATTTTCTATAAAAGGAAAATTTATCAAAAATTGTTTATAACAGGAAAATTTATCGAAGATTATCTATAAAAGAAAAATTTAGCGAAAATTGTCTATAAAAGGAAAATTTATCGAAAATTTTCTATAAAAGGAAAATTTATTGAAAATTGTCTATAAAAGGAAAATTTATTGAAAATTGTCTGTAAAAGGAAAATTTATTGAAAATTGTCTATAAAAGGAAAATTTATTGAAAATTTTCTATAAAAAGAAAATTTATTGAAAATTTTCTATAAAAGGAAAATTTATCGAAAATTTTCTATAAAAGGAAAATTCATCGAAAATTTTCTATAAGGAAAATTCATCGAAAATTTTCTATAAAAGGAAAATTCATCGAAAATTTTCTATAAAAGGGAAATTCATCGAAAATTTTCTATAAAAGGAAAATTCATCGAAAATTTTCTATAAAAGGAAAATTCATCGAAAATTTTCTATAAAAGGAAAATTCATCGAAAATTTTCTATAAAAGGAAAATTCATCGAAAATTTTCTATAAAAGGAAAATTCATCGAAAATTTTCTATAAAAGGAAAATTCATCGAAAATTTTCTATAAAAGGAAAATTCATCGAAAATTTTCTATAAAAGGAAAATTCATAGAAAATTGTCTATAAAAGGAAAATTCATAGAAAATTGTCTATAAAAGGAAAATTCATAGAAAATTTTCTATAAAAGGAAAATTCATAGAAAATTTTCTATAAAAGGAAAATTCATCGAAAATTTTCTATAAAAGGAAAATTTATAGAAAATTTTCTATAAAAGGAAAATTCATCGAAAATTTTCTATAAAAGGAAAATTCATCGAAAATTTTCTATAAAAGGAAAACTCATCGAAAATTTTCTATAAAAGGAAAACTCATCGAAAATTTTCTATAAAAGGAAAACTCATCGAAAATTTTCTATAAAAGGAAAACTCATCGAAAATTTTCTATAAAAGGAGAAGTTATCGAAAATTTTTCATAAAAGGAAAATTTATTGAAAATGTTCTATAGAAGGAAAATTTATTGAAAATGTTCTATAAAAACAAAATATATCGAAAATGTTCTCTAAGAAAAAAAAAAAAAAATATCGAAAATGCTAAATAGAAAATTTATCGAAAATTTTCTATAAAAAAAAATTTATCGATAATTGTCTTTTAAAGGAAAATGTATCGAAAATTGTGTATAAAAAAAATTTATGGAAAATTTTCTATAAAAAAATTAATAAAATTTATCGAAAATTTTCTATAAAAGTAAAATTTATCGAAAATTTTCTATAAAAGTAAAATTTATCGAAAATTTTCTATAAAAGGAAAATTTATCGAAAATTTTCTATAAAAGGAAATTTTATTGAAAATGTTCTATAGAAGGAAAATTTATTGAAAATGTTCTATAAAAACAAAATATATCGAAAATGTTCTCTAAGAAAAAAAAAATATATCGAAAATGCTAAATAGAAAATTTATCGAAAATTTTCTATAAAAAAAAAATTTATCAAAAATTTTTTTATAAAAAAGAAAATATATCGAAAATTTTCTATAAAAAAAGAAAATTTTTTTATAAAAAACGAAAATTTATCGAAAATTTTCTATAAAAAAGAAAATTTATCGAAAATTTTCTATAAAAAAAGAAAATTTATCGAAAATTTTCTATAAAAAAAGAAAATTTATCGAAAATTTTCTACAAAAAAAAAAGAAAATTTATCGAAAATTTTCTACAAAAAAAAAAGAAAATTTGTCGAAAATTTTCTACAAAAAAAAAGAAAATTTATCGAAAATTTTCTATAAAACTAAAATTTCTCGCAAATTTTCTATAAAATCAAAATTTCACTCAAATTTTCTATAAAACGAAAATTTCTCGAAAATTTTCTATAAAAAATACTAAAAATTCTCCATTAATAGCAAATTCGCCAAAAAAATTACTATAAATTAAAAAGCGTTATTTTTAATAACATGTAATAGGTCAAGTGGATTCAGAAAAATAATACAAAATAACGAACAACCACAATTAGTAATTTTAAGTAAACATTATATCAAGGTTAACAAATAAAAAAACTAGTTGTTTGCCCATTCTTGCACCGATAAATATTTTATAACTTTATTTAGACATTAACAATGTCAACATTTTAATTAGTAACTAATTAAATTAAAACAACAATCAACTACTGTTTCACTACATTTAAAGAATCACACAAAATCAGTTTCGTTTTACAGTCTAACGCCATGAACGTTTCGATATTTCAAGACGCAAATATTAGACGTATCGGAGTTTTAGCTCAACCCGAATACATAAATGTATTTGTGGCCAATGCTCTACGTTTTGTTATACAAAATGTTTTTGCTAATATTACCAATGATTTTGTCTTTACATTATCAACCGGTGGAGGTCTGGTGGGATTTTGGTTTAATGATATAATGACCAAATTATTTGCAACTTGGGGTTTTATGGCCGTACAGCTGGTAATTTTGGATAAAAGGACTAAATATATGGAGGTGCCGGGAAAACGTTATTGTAATATGATTGTGATAGATTCGTTCAGAAGTCTGGAGAAGACACATATTGCGGAATACAATAAAAATTCTGATGGTTTGGAGTATTATTTTATATTTCTACAGATACGTGATAAATTACTTGAAAGGGAAATGCAAATGATTTTTAGATATTGTTTTGATAACTATTGGATACATTGCAATATTATGGTGCAAACGGCAAGAGGAGAAATATTTATTTACACTTATTTTCCTTTTAAGGAAAATAACTGTTTTCAGACACAACCGGAAGTTATAAATAAATTTATAGGCGAACGTTTCGAGAACGATGTAATGTTTCCAAATAAATTAAGAAATTTTAACAAATGTCCTTTGAAATTAACCACTTGGGATATACCACCGTTTGTAATTAATGGAACGGGATTTCAAGAAACGGATCGTGAAATAAACGGTTTTGAAATAATTATAATGATTGCTATAAGTAAAAAATTAAATTTTACTTTGGATATAGATATGATTTCCATAGATAACTATCATATGAATCAAACTCCAGCAATTATACCTATGAGAATGGTGAGTGGTAATGCAATTCAATCTAAAACAATTCAAACTTTAAATCTCTTTTATTTTAGCTCAAAAATCGTGAGACCAACATAACTATGGGTTATTTTCGACGTACAGCTTTAAGAGATCAACTTGCTACACCCAGTTATGTCACATACTATTTGCCTTTTGTAGCTGTAATGCTGCGTAGACAAACTCAATTTCAGTCTATGGGAATGTTGACATTTCCTTTCGATAAAATCACTTGGATTTTGATAATAGTGATTTATTTGTTAATTGTTTTAATGAACTGGTTAAATGTTAAAAATCGAATAGTACAAAATTTTCAAATACATCAAGTCTTTATGGGTATGCCTATAAAAAATACCCCCAAGGAAAGCTCAAAAAGAGTACGTTTAATGGTTATGCTTGTTACCTCATTCATTTTACGTTCCGTCTATCAGTCGCTACTTTTCCATCTATTTCGTACCCATTTCTATGAGTTACCGCCCGTAACTCTAGATGGCTTAGTAGCCCAAGGCTATAAAGCAGTTTGTTCTGCTATGTCGTTAAATTTCATAGTAAACGTACCACAAATTCAGGACAGGTCACTGCCTTTATATGTCATCCACAGTACCAATGAAATGTATCCCTTGTATTTTTTAGAAGTTAATCAAGATCAAAATTTCGTAGCCATGTCTATTTTCGAATTCACTTTATTCTACGCTCTCGGTATATTATCTCGGCATAATGCCTTGCAGATCTTACCCATTAATGTAAATGAACAGCAGATTGGTTTCTATTTCGTGAAGCATTCGTATTTGGTGGATCAATTTAATAATTACATTTTATATTTTCAACAAGCTGGTCTCTTGCAGAAATGGAAAGAATGGTCTAATATGGAACATCTAGTGAGTCAACAGAATGGTCATTCAACCTCTTATGAAAATGTTTTCATGGTTAATTTGAAACAACTGCTGGGATTTTTCTACGTAGTGCTAATGATGCACTCGGTAGCGTTTGCAGTTTTTGCTCTGGAATTATTGTCAAAGAAAATTAAGTGGTTACAAAGGATTTTTTAGAATTAATAATGAAGTTATGTTTATTATAAAGTTATAATGAAATTTTAAAATTAAATTAAAACAAAATACTTTTTGACAGATAATAAACTTATTTAAAACAGGATCCAGGAACACTACAAAATGATTAAAGGTTTAATAATTTCGAAGCTATAGCTCTCTTTAAAAATTCTTGAATTATTATCACTCATTTTGGAATCAAAACCACGTCTTCATATACATCATTGTTATATTTAATGAGTTAGTACGAATATTTAATGAATATTTAAAATTACCGAATCATTCCAAATAATGATAAAAATTTTATTCAAATTATTTAAAAAATATTTACATACTTGAAAATATTTCTAGCACTTTCTAGTTATTTGTAACAAATTATTAGAAATTGCAGAAATATGTGGAAAACCATATTTTTCAGTTTAAGATCACATATAATTGGGTTTCAGATTGCAATGAAAATGAAATTAATAAGTACCGTAGTTGGTAATGTTGTTGCCCGAAGGCTGTGGGTACGATTCATACCTGTGACTGTTGTAAAGGAGCGCACACCAGACCTGACCAAGGTGTATTTCTACTACCTATCTACCTACCAACCTAACTACCTAACTACCTACCTACCTACCTACCTACCTACCTACCTACCTACCTACCTACCTAACTACTAACTAACTAACTAACTAACTAACTAACTAACTAACTAACTAACTAACTACTAACTAACTAACTAACTAACTAACTAACTAACTAACTAACTAACTAACTAACTAACTAACTAACTAACTAACTAACTAACTAACTAACTAACTAACTAACTAACTAACTAACTAACTAACTAACTAACTAACTAACTAACTAACTAACTAACTAACTAACTAACTAACTAACTAACTAACTAACTAACTAACTAACTAACTAACTAACTAACTAACTAACTAACTAACTAACTAACTAACTAACTAACTAACTAACTAACTAACTAACTAACTAACTAACTAACTACTAACTAACTAACTAACTAACTAACTAACTAACTAACTAACTAACTACTAACTAACTAACTAACTAACTAACTAACTAACTAACTAACTAACTAACTAACTAACTAACTAACTAACTAACTAACTAACTAACTAACTAACTAACTAACTAACTAACTAACTAACTAACTAACTAACTAACTAACTAACTAACTAACTAACTAACTAACTAACTAACTAACTAACTAACTAACTAACTAACTAACTAACTAACTAACTAACTAACTAACTAACTAACTAACTAACTAACTACTAACTAACTAACTAACTAACTAACTAACTAACTAACTAACTAACTACTAACTAACTAACTAACTAACTAACTAACTAACTAACTACTAACTAACTAACTAACTAACTAACTAACTAACTAACTAACTAACTACTAACTAACTAACTAACTAACTAACTAACTAACTAACTAACTAACTAACTAACTAACTAACTAACTAACTAACTAACTACTAACTAACTAACTAACTAACTAACTAACTAACTAACTAACTAACTAACTAACTAACTAACTAACTACTAACTAACTAACTAACTAACTACTAACTAACAAACAAACTAACTAACTAACTAACTAACTAACTAACTAACTAACTAACTGAATGACTAAGAGTTTGAGTTTTGCTTTCGTCAGTTATAAACTTTACGGGCGGGTTCTCATATGGGGACTAAGATCAATATAATTTCTGGGTAAATATTGCTACTTGCTGAAATCGCTTACTAATTTCTCATTGAGGATCTAAAAGCCAATGTTTTTCTAAGCTTAATAATTTAATCAGTATTCAATTAGATTAAAATGCAATGGAATACAATATACAAGGAAAAATTAGAAGAACGGTTATAAACATCTACCTCAATAAGATAATATAATTATTTCTGAAACTTGTTCTATGGTACATTGTTCTGATTCTTAACTCTTTCTAAGAAGTTGGAAAATGATTGAAAAAGTTCTAGAAAAGTAAATGTGACATTGAAAAAGATGAGCTCTCTCACCGTGTTTTTTACAAATGTAATTCCGTAACTGAATGACTAAGAGTTTGATAGAGAATTTTTGCTTTCGTCAGTTATAAACTTTACGGGCGGGTTCTCATATGGGGACTAAGATCAATATAATTTCTGGGTAAATATTGCTACTTGCTGAAATCGCTTACTAATTTCTCATTGAGGATCTAAAAGCCAATGTTTTTCTAAGCTTAATAATTTAATCAGTATTCAATTAGATTAAAATGCAATGGAATACAATGTACAAGGAAAAATTAGAAGAACGGTTATAAACATCTACCTCAATAAGATAATATAATTATTTCTGAAACTTGTTCTATGGTACATTGTTCTGATTCTTAACTCTTTCTAAGAAGTTGGAAAATGATTGAAAAAGTTCTAGAAAAGTAAATGTGACATTGAAAAAGATGAGCTCTCTCACCGTGTTTTTTACAAATGTAATTTCGTAATCTGATTTATTTACATTCAAGTTCACAAAGCAAGCGAGAGTCTTAACCACTTCCATAACAAATTAAATTGTTATAAAATTTTATATCAATGTTAACACACAATAAATATTTATCTAGGACTATTCAGCTATTTTGATTTTCTACAAAATTCAAGGATTAATTTAATTATAACTAAAATAAACATTTTAATTAGACACGAAGTCCTTTGCTGCGTAAAATAAATAATTCAATGAAATTTTGGTAAAATAGGAAACACAATGGAAATACAAATACCCCATTTTCTTTTTGGAAACAACTATAAATCTAAACACAACTGTAAGTGTGTGCTGCTATATTTAAGGATAAAAGCAAAAAGAATTAAATTTTTTCATTCTGTCAACATGAACGTTTCGGTATTACAAGACGCATACTTACGGCGTCTGGAAACATTTACCCAACCGGAGGAAAGAAATTTTCTAGTGGCAAATGCTTTGCGGTTTATCATACAAAATGTTTTTGCCAAACATTCAAATTCATTCGTTTTTGCAATAGCAGCCGCTGGTGGACCATGGGAACTTTACCTTTATGACATCATGAATAAATTATTTTCCACTTGGGGATTTATGGCGGTACAGTTGTTAATACATGATCGCAAAACGGAACGTATAGAAGTATTGGGCAATTATTACAGTAATATGATTATGATTGATTCTTTTAAAAGTTTGGAGAATATTAATTTAGTGGAAAATAGACAGAATTATGACAATATAGAGTATTATTTTATTTTCCTACAAACCCATGATGAGCTTGCAGTCCAAGAAATGGAATTGATTTTTAGATATTGTTTTAATAATTACTGGATACATTGCAATGTTATGGTGCAAACGGAAAAGGGAGAAATATTAGTTTACACTTACTTTCCCTTTAAGGAAAATAACTGCTTTCAAACGCAACCGGAAATGATAAATCAATTTCAAGGAGACCACTTTGTAAGTGAGGATATATTTCCTGATAAATTAATTAATTTACAAGGATGTCCCATGAAAGTAACGACTTGGGATACACCTCCCTTTGTGGTAAATAAAACCAATAAAAGATATCCCAAATTAAAAGTAACAGGCGTGGAAGTGCTTATAGTTACTGCTATAAGCGAAACTATGAATTTTACTTTGGACATAGAATGGATTTCGTTCTACAAAAATCAATCACCAGATGCGGGTCTTTTAGAAAAGGTAAGTGAACTATTTATTTTTCTTAATATCTTACAAGAGACTTTTGTTATTTCAGTTACGACATCGTGAAACTAATATTACCATGGGTTTCTTTCGTCGTACCAATGTAAGAGACAAAATAGCCACGCCCAGTATTGTTACCTTCTACGTCCCCTTAAAAGCTTTAATATTACGCAAGTTAGCCTCACATGAATCCATGGATATATTAACATTTCCATTTGATGCCGAAACTTGGACTTTGATTATTGTGGTTTATGTTGTAATGGGAATTATTAACTCTGTGCGAACTAGAACAATTAAAGGAAGTATATTTCAAACTTATGAAATTATTATGGGCGTAACAACAAAGGATATCCCCAAAAGATCTTCAACAAGAATACGTTTTATGACAACAATTCTCAGTTCATTTATATTAAGATCCGTCTACCAATCCTTATTGTTTTTCGTATTTCGTTCCAATTTCTACCTGGCCACTCCTCAAAGCATAGAAGGTTTAGCTACCGAGGGCTACAAAGTTGTATCCACCGAACTAACAATGCAGTTTTTACTCTATGTACCTCAAATCGAAAATAAAACTTTACCCGTAATAGTGACAAATAGCTCTAGTGAAATGTCTCCCATGCGTTATGTGGAATATCGGCGAAATGAGAGTCTGGTTGCTATATCCATTATTGAATTCGCTTTGCGTTATGTTCGCGAGGAAATGACTTTTGGAACCGCTTTACGAGTTTTACCCATGAAAGTTAAAGATCAACAAATTGGTTTTTATTTGGCAAAACATTCATATTTAATCGATCGTTTTGATGATTATATCATGCGTTTACATCAATCTGGTCTAACAGACAAATGGCGTGAATGGGCCAATTTGGATTTTCAGGTTTCAAGGAAGCGTGTTAAACCCACTGCTTATGATAGTGCTTTAATGATTAATTTAAATCAATTTGCTGGTTTTCTAATGCTGATGATATTTTTGCATATATCTTCGATAGCACTTTTTGCACTGGAGTTGTTATCACAAAAGGTGAAATGGTTGAAAAGGTTCTTTTAATTTTATATAATACGAACTTTTAATAAAAAAATAAATTTGCACGTGTTTGAATAGAAATTGAGTTTAAATTTACAAACAGATGGTTTTTGAATAGAATTTCTCAAAAAAAAAACTTTTATAAAAAATGAAAAGAGAATTTATCGAAAATTTACTATTAAAAAAGAATTTATCGAAAATTTTCTATTAAAAGAGAATTGATCGAAAATTTTCTATGAAAAGAAAATTTATCGAACATTTTCTATGAAAAGAGAATTTATCGAAAAATTTCTATGAAAACAGAACTTATCGAAAAATTTCTATGAAAACAGAATTTATCGAAAAATTTCTATAAAAAGAGAATTTATCGAAAATTTTCTATGAAAAGAGAATTTATCGAAAATTTTCTTTAAAAAGAGAATTTATCGAAAATTTTCTATAAAGAGAGAATTTATCGAAAATTTTATATAAAGAGAGAATTTATCGAAAATTTTATATAAAGAGAGAATTTATCGAAAATTTTTTTTATAAAGAGAGAATTTATCGAAAATTTTCTATAAAGAGAGAATTTATCGAAAATTTTTTTATAAAGAGAGAATTTATCGAAAATTTTCTATTAAAAGAGATTTTTTTCTATTAAAAGAGAGAATTTATCGAAAATTTTCTATTAAAAGAGAGAATTTATAATAGAAGAGAATTTATCGAAAATTTTCTATAAAAAGAGAATTTATCGAAAATTTTCTATAAAAAGAGAATTTATCGAAAATTTTCTATAAAAAGAGAATTTATCGAAAATTTTCTATAAAAAGAGAATTTATCGAAAATTTTCTATAAAAAGAGAATTTATCGAAAATATTCTATAAAAAGAGAATTTATCGAAAATATTCTATAAAAAGAGAATTTATCGAAAATTTTCTATAAAAAGAGAATTTATCGAAAATTTTCTATAAAAAGAGAATTTATCGAAAATTTTCTATAAAAAGAGAATTTATCGAAAATTTTCTATAAAAAGAGAATTTATCGAAATTTTCTATAAAAAGAGAATTTATCGAAAATTTTCTATAAAAAGAGAATTTATCGAAAATTTTCTATAAAAGAGAATTTATCGAAAATTTTCTATAAAAAGAGAATTTATCGAAAATTTTCTATAAAAAGAGAATTTATCGAAAATTTTCTATAAAAAGAGAATTTATCGAAAATTTTCTAAAAAAGAGAATTTATCGAAAATTTTCTATAAAAAGAGAATTTATCGAAAAATTTCTATAAAAAGAGATTTTAGCGAAAATTTTCTATAAAAAGAGATTTTATCGAAAATTTTCTATAAAAAGAGATTTTATCGAAAATTTTCTATAAAAAGAGATTTTATCGAAAATTTTCTATAAAAAGAGATTTTATCGAAAATTTTCTATAAAAAGAGATTTTATCGAAAATTTTCTATAAAAAGAGATTTTATCGAAAATTTTCTATAAAAAGAGATTTTATCGAAAATTTTCTATAAAAAGAGATTTTATCGAAAATTTTCTATAAAAAGAGATTTTATCGAAAATTTTCTATAAAAAGAGATTTTATCGAAAATTTTCTATAAAAAGAGATTTTATCGAAAATTTTCTATAAAAAGAGATTTTATCGAAAATTTTCTATAAAAGAGATTTTATCGAAAAGTTTCTAAAAAAAGAGATTTTATCGAAAAGTTTCTATAAAAAGAGATTTTATCGAAAAGTTTCGATAAAAAGAGATTTTATCGAAAAGTTTCGATAAAAAGAGATTTTATGGAAAAGTTTCTATAAAAAAAGAGATTTTATCGAAAAGTTTCTATAAAAAAAGAGATTTTATCGAAAAGTTTCTATAAAAAGAGATTTTATGGATAATTTTCTATGAAAATTGAATTTATCGAAAAATTTCTGTGAAAATTGAATTTATCGAAAATTTTCTATGAAAATTGAATTTATCGAAAATTTTCTATGAAAATTGAATTTATCGAAAATTTTCTATGAAAATTGAATTTATCGAAAATTTTCTATGAAAATAGAATTTATCGAAAAATTTCTATGAAAATAGAATTTATCGAAAAATTTCTATGAAAATAGAATTTATCGAAAAATTTCTATGAAAATAGAATTTATCGAAAATTTTCTATGAAAATAGAATTTATCGAAAATTTTCTATGGAAAGAGAATTTATCGAAAATTTTCTATAAGAAGAGAATTTATCCCAAATTTTCTATAAAAATAAAACTTATCGAAGATTTTCTAAAAAAAAATATGGAAAATTGTTTCTATAAAATGAAAATTTATTTCTGTATAAAAAGAAGTTGTAGAAAATTCTACATAAAAATGATTTTACTCTGATTTGAAATGATTTGATTATGATTTTAAATCCGAAAAATGAACCTAGGTCTCATTGTGCGCTCCATTGTATCTAAATTTTGTTAGAATAATCCTTACGTAAGTGATTGATCTGTGAAAGGCTATCATTTCTAGGAATACTTCAATCAATATTTGTGAGGGTCGCTGCCTAGATATTTTAAACCTAATTTTAGGTTGTTCTAAAACCTTTTTTTAATTTTTAAAGACGCACATTTTAGCCTCCCCATTTAGTCTTGTAGTATAAAGCCCCCTTATATTCTCATAGACTTATTTGTTACACCCCCTTATATTTGTACTGATTAAGTATCTGATAGTCCATTTTTTTCATAATTTACATATTTGTAACAAATAATTACACATATTTTCTCTGTTTTATAGTTTTTGATAATTAACGCCAAAAACTGGAAATAAATATAAGCAAATATTAAAATATAAATAAAACCTGAACAAACATTTTAATTAGGTAACTTGTAATTAATTAATTTTTTTCCAACCCCTTCTAGAAATCCAAAAACTGAATACGGATATAAAAAGTATTGAATCACTGTCCTTCAAAACATGAACGTAACGCTTTTACAAGACGCACATTTAGAGCGTATCGGAGCTCACATACAGCCGGAAGAAATTAATCTTTCCGTGGCGAATGCTCTAAGATTTGTTATACAAAATGTTTTTGCTAATATAACAAATGCTTTCGTGATTACCATTTCGTTACCGGGAGGACCAATAGAATTTTGGTTTCATGATATAATGAGCAAACTATTCGCAACATGGGGCTTTATGGCGGTACAACTGGTGGTCCAAGACCACAAGGTCAAGCGTATTGAAGTAGCAGGAAAACGCTATTGTAATATGATTATGATAGATTCGTTTAAAAGTTTAGAGAGGACTTATATAGCGGAATATAATAAAAATTCGGATAGTTTGGAATATTATTTTATTTTCCTACAAACTGCGGATAGTCGTATACCACAGGAAATGAAAAGGATTTTAAGATATTGTTTTGACAACTATTGGATACATTGCAATGTTATGATACAGAACGCCAAGGGAGAAATATTAATCTATACATATTTTCCATTCCAGGAAAAGAACTGCTTTCAGACTGAAGCCCAACTGATTAATCAGTTTAAAGGAAATCGTTTTATAAATGACGTAATGTTTCCGAATAAGTTAATAAATATGCACAAATGTCCGTTAAAGGTAACAACTTGGGAAGCTCCACCATTTGTGATCAACAGTACAAGTCCATATTATCCAGTACATGACATATCTGGTTCTGAGTTTACCATAATAGTGGCCATAAGTCGTGCTATAAATTTTTCCTTAGATATTGATATGATTTCAATAGATACTTATGACAAAAATGAAACTCCTTTAAGTGGTCCCTTAAATAAGGTAAGTTGTTTTATATATTTCTTAAAATTTTATCTAAATTGTAATATACAATATATTTTTAGCTAATAAATCATGAAACTAACATTACCATGGGTTATTTTAGACGTATGACGGAAATAGATCAAATTGCCACACCGAGTTATGTTACCTATTATCTGCCCCTGGTAGCGGTAATCTTACGTCAAGAAACTGAATTTGAATCTGTCGGTATATTCACTTTTCCATTTGATAAACTAACATGGGGTCTAATACTATTAGTTTATGGTTTAGTATTGCTATTGAATACACTTAATATCAGAGAACGTAGAGTAGACAATTTTCAGATATATGAAGTTCTTATTGGTATGCCAATAAGAGTTATACCTAAAACAGTTTCGAGAAGAATACGTTTCCTTACCATGCTCATAAGTTCATTCATCTTGCGTACAGTTTATCAGTCTCTACTATTTCATCTATTTCGTACACATTTCTACAGAGCCCCACCTTTGACCATCGAAGGTTTAGTCGAAAATGGCTATACAGCTGTAAGCACAGAAATGTCTGTGTCTTTTATATGGAATGTACCTCAAATCAATGACATATCTTTGCCCTTAGTACTAGTATATAGTTCAAATGAACTGTTTCCTTTCGTCTATTTGGAAATGAAGCCAAAAGATAATTTTGCCGCCATTTCCGTAGAAGATATTGCTGTATTTTATGCACATAATATATTAACTTTTGGTAGAGTCCTACAAATTTTACCCATCAATGTTAATGAACAACAAATTGGTTTCTATTTCGTTAAGCACTCGTATTTAGCGGAACCGTTTAATAAATATATTTTATATTTTCAACAAGCTGGTCTCTTGGAGAAGTGGAAGGATTGGTCCCATATGGATTTTATAAACGAAGATAAGCCCAGTACCACAATGTATGAAAATGCATTGATGGTTAATCTGAAGCAGCTGGTTGGAATATTTTTTGTAATGTTGCTTTTACATTTGCTTTCGATTTTATGTTTTTTTCTTGAGTTATTATCAAAAAGATTTCAGTTTTTAAAAAGATTTTTTAAATAATTATTTTGATTAACATTTTAATAAAGTATTGATGTAATGGATGTAGTTGTTAATAAAGTCAAAAATTGATTATGTAAGGGATCTTTTGTACGATCAGCCATTTTCAGGAAAATTGGATAAGTACTCTTTGACTTCAATAAATGTTAGTTAGTTAGTTAGTTAGTTAGTTAGTTAGTTAGTTAGTTAGTTAGTTAGTTAGTTAGTTAGTTAGTTAGTTAGTAGTTAGTTAGTTAGTTAGTTAGTTAGTTAGTTAGTTAGTTAGTTAGTTAGTAGTTAGTATTAGTTAGTTAGTTAGTGAGTTAGTTAGGTTAGTTAGTTAGTTAGTTAGTTAGTTAGGTAGTTAGTTAGTTAGTTCGTTAGTTAGTTTAGTTAGTTAGTAGTTAGTTAGTTAGTTATGTATAGTTTAGTTAGTTAGTAGTTAGTTAGTTAGTTAGTTAGTAGTTAGGTTAGTTCGTGTTGCTAGTTAGTTAGTTAGTTAGTTTAGTTAGTTCGTTAGTTAGTTAGTTAGTTATTAGTTAGTTAGTAGTTAGTTAGTGTTAGTTAGTTAGTTAGTTAGTTAGTTAGTTAGTTAGTTAGTTAGTAGTTAGTTAGTTAGTTAGTTAGTTAGTTAGTTAGTTAGTTAGTTAGTTAGTTAGTTAGTTAGTAGTTAGTTAGTAGTAGTTAGTTAGTTAGTTAGTTAGTTAGTTAGTTAGTTAGTTAGTTAGTTAGTTAGTTAGTTAGTTAGTTAGTTAGTTAGTTAGTTAGTTAGTTAGTTAGTTAGTTAGTTAGTTAGTAGTTAGTTAGTTAGTTAGTTAGTTAGTTAGTTAGTTAGTTAGTTAGTTAGTTAGTTAGTTAGTTAGTTAGTAGTTAGTTAGTTAGTAGTTAGTTAGTTAGTAGTTAGTTAGTTAGTTAGTTAGTTAGTTAGTTAGTTAGTTAGTTAGTTAGTTAGTTAGTTAGTTAGTTAGTTAGTTAGTTAGTTAGTAGTTAGTTAGTTAGTTAGTTAGTTAGTTAGTTAGTTAGTTAGTTAGTTAGTTAGTTAGTTAGTTAGTTAGTTAGTTAGTTAGTTAGTTAGTAGTTAGTTAGTTAGTTAGTTAGTAGTTAGTTAGTTAGTTAGTTAGTTAGTTAGTTAGTTAGTTAGTTAGTTAGTTAGTTAGTTAGTTAGTTAGTTAGTTAGTTAGTTAGTTAGTTAGTTAGTTAGTTAGTTAGTTAGTTAGTTAGTTAGTTAGTTAGTTAGTTAGTTAGTTAGTTAGTTAGTTAGTTAGTTAGTTAGTTAGTTAGTTAGTTAGTTAGTTAGTTAGTTAGTAGTTAGTTAGTTAGTTAGTTAGTTAGTTAGTTAGTTAGTTAGTTAGTTAGTTAGTTAGTAGTTAGTTAGTTAGTTAGTTAGTTAGTTAGTTAGTTAGTTAGTTAGTTAGTTAGTTAGTTAGTTAGTTAGTTAGTTAGTTAGTTAGTTAGTTAGTTAGTTAGTTAGTTAGTTAGTTAGTTAGTTAGTTAGTTAGTTAGTTAGTTAGTTAGTAGTTAGTTAGTTAGTTAGTTAGTTAGTTAGTTAGTTAGTTAGTTAGTTAGTTAGTTAGTTAGTTAGTTAGTTAGTTAGTTAGTTAGTTAGTTAGTTAGTTAGTTAGTTAGTTAGTTAGTTAGTTAGTTAGTTAGTTAGTTAGTTAGTTAGTTAGTTAGTTAGTTAGTTAGTTAGTTAGTTAGTTAGTTAGTAGTTAGTTAGTTAGTTAGTTAGTTCGTTAGTTAGTTAGTTAGTTAGTTAGTTAGTTAGTTAGTTAGTTAGTTAGTTAGTTAGTAGTAGTTAGTTAGTTAGTTAGTTAGTTAGTTAGTTAGTTAGTTAGTTAGTTGTTAGTTTTAGTTAGTAGTTAGTTAGTTAGTTAGTTAGTTAGTTAGTTAGTTAGTTAGTTAGTTAGTTAGTTAGTTAGTAGTTAGTTAGTTAGTTAGTTAGTTAGTTAGTTAGTTAGTTAGTTAGTTAGTTAGTTAGTTAGTTAGTTAGTTAGTAGTTAGTTAGTTAGTTAGTTAGTTAGTTGTTAGTTAGTTAGTTAGTTAGTTAGTAGTTAGTTAGTTAGTTAGTAGTTAGTTAGTTAGTTAGTTAGTTAGTTAGTTAGTTAGTTAGTGCCTTTTCGAGAAAACAATCTGATAAAGGTAATAATATCTATATATGATAACTGAATTCAGCATTAATCCATTAAATAGTGTTCAACTTTAAATTTAAATCATAAACTTTGATGGTGGGTATATGCAGAAAGTGAGAACATCTAAACTATGAGTACTACAAATGTTTTAATTATGTGTAACTTCTTTATTTGAAGTAGAGCAATTATTACAATATTACCAGTGACCTCAACACTTATAAATAACCATTTAAAATCTAAATCAAAGTTAAACATTTTAATCAATAAATCTAATCAAAGCAAATACTGCATAGTAAATGTACTATAGAAAAGTTTTCTCTAGCTTTGTATGGATAATTTTTTTAACCACCATAAAAAATAAGAACCTTAGCAAATATTAGTTTTTTTTAACATTACTTAACTAAACATTTAAATTGGACATAAAAAAATGTCAACTCTTTTACTATTTGCACACATAAACGTCTATTATATTTTGAATATAAAATCATATACTCGACGACCAACAACATGAACGTGACAGCTTTTGAAAACGCGTACTTGAATCGTATTAACACTATCACTCAATCGGAGGAAATTAATTTACATGTAGCAAATGCCTTGAGATTTGTCATACAGAATGTTTTTGCTAAAATCAGCAAAACATTTGTGCTAACCGTAACAACCTCTGGTGGCCCGGTGGAATTTTGGCTACACGACACCATGAATAAACTATTTGCCACTTGGGGTTTAATAGCAGTGCAACTAGTAGTTTTGGATTACACAATCGCCCAATTAGATGTAGCGGGAAGACGTTATTGTAATATGATTATGACCGACTCATTTGATAGTTTGAAAAAAGCTAATATTGCAGAATACAATCGATATTCAGATAGTTTGGAGTATTATTATATATTCCTACAAACACGAGATTTACTTTTTGAAAAAGAAATGGAAAAGATATTCAAGTATTGTTTCGACAACTATTGGATACATTGCAGTGTAATGGTGCAGGATTCTAAGGGTGAAGTCTTGGTTTACACCTATTTTCCTTTTAAGGAAAATAACTGCTTTCACACTAAACCGGAATTGATAAATCGTTTTATTGGGAATGGATTCGAAGGAGACGAAATGTTTCCAGATAAGCTAAAGAATTTGCATGGTTGTTCTTTGAAATTAAGCACCTGGGAAATACCGCCATTTGTAAAAAATACAACCAATAGAAGATTTCCAGATATCCATGTATCGGGTTTTGAAATATCTATACTGATAACAATTAGTGAGAAAATGAACTTTACTATCAATGTAGAGTGGGTGGATATAGAAACCTATGAAATGCAGGAATCACCTGAGAGCAAGCCATTGTCGATGGTGAGTAAAATTATTAAAATTATAAGAAAATCCATTAAAACAAAACATTTCTTTTACAGTTGCAAAATTATGAAACTAATTTTACTATGGGTTATTTCCGTCATACAGCTGATAGAGATAAAGTTGCTACGCCTTCTTTTGTCACCTACTATATACCACTGGCAGGTATAATCCTACGTAAGCAAGCTAGTCATGAATCTATGGGTATATTGACATTTCCATTTGATAAAACTACTTGGATATTAATTCTTATCGTTTATACTATTATTGGAATGTTTAATATTTTCCAAAATAAACATAAAACCTCTAGTATATTCGAAATATTAGAGGTCATTCTCGGTATGCCTCTAGGCAATGTATCGCCCTGGACTTCGACTAGGATACGTTTTATGACAACAATAATATCATCGTTCATTCTACGGTCGGTCTATCAGTCATTACTTTTCTTTATGTTTCGTACAAACTTCTATCAATCCACTCCCATGACTTTGGAAGGTCTGGTCGAAGATGGTTATAAAGCTGTATCAACCGAATTGACTCTACGATTTCTACTCTATGTTCCACAAATTGAGGATAAAACTTTACCCTTAATAGTGATTAATAACACCAGTGAACTGTATCCCTTACGTTATCTGGAATTGTATAGTAATGAAAGTCTAGTAGCCATGTCTATAATCGAATTTGCCATACGTTATGTTCACGAAGAATTGGCTCCCGGTGGTGCTCTTACGGTTTTAGGCATAAATGTCAAGGATCAACAAATTTGTTTCTATTTACCCAAACATTCGTATTTTAGTGATATTTTTGATCTATATATTATTCGTTTACATCAGGCGGGTTTGTTGGAAAAATGGCGCGATTGGGCTAATTTTGAATATCCAGTTTCCCAAGAGGATTCCTCTACAGCCTATGAAAATACCTTGATGGTAAATTTAAATCAATTGTATGGTTTTTTATTATTCATGATATTTTTACTATTAATATCCATTGTATTATTTGTACTGGAATTATTGTCACTTAAGTTTAAATGGTTACAGAAGATTTTTTAAATTAATCACAAACTTATGAAGTATAAAATTTAAAATAATCACTTGCAATTTTAATAAAATAAATGTTATTGTTTTAATACTTATATGAAATGTTTAAGGTTAAAAATTTGGATTTAAAATTTTGAGGAAAATATTTGTTGTGGGGAAGAAATTATTTGGAAATAAATCTGTTATTTATATATGGCTGATCTGGTCGGGATAAATTTTGACATGGGAGTAGCCAAGTTTAAGTTTTTAAAAGGAACCCTACAAATGCTCCAGGGTCGGCACTATTAGGGCTCCTATTAATATGTAAAATTTTAAACGCGTGCCAATTTTTATTTCCCATCTGATTTCAAAGACTTTAAAATATGTATGTATATTGTTGGAAAGCGTACTGATAGTGATTGTAGATTTAAAAATTCCAAAAAAAATCTTTAAGAACATACAACAATCTGAAAGTTATCTTTACGGAGAACATTTCCTATCCTTTAAATACTACACTTCTTCACTCTTCCGAATTTGACCTATTTTTTTATAAAAATTTTAACCTTAGGCCAAATGTTATAAAATTCCAAACCTGGGATCAGAATACGGAAAAAAGCTTTGGAAATCTTGACATCTTCTCAATTTATGCCCAACATATTTTGCCGGACCCTAGGGAAATGTGAACCAAATTGTAATAATTCTCGGAATTTTCGTTCCAATGATTGAGAAATACAGTTTTTTCATAGTTGATTCAAAAATTACAAAAGAGAAGTTTGCTGCATTTGTTTCTTTACCCCTTATTTCATAAGCACATACATAATTCAACATTTTGGGGTTATTAATTGTCCCTTTAGAATGGCAATGAACTTGATATGAATTCATATAGACATTTCAATTAGACACCTAATTACCAGCTCATTAAATGTACTATAAATATTTATTATAAATAAATAAGTACTTATAAATAATGTCTAGTAAAAGTATGTTTAATAAACATTGTTTATTCATCACTTGCAACATTTTTATTAGGGCCCTCAGGTGAAAAACAATTAACCGATTAATCAATAAAATAAACAAAATATTTTTCCGACTTCAAATCCATATTTGCAATATGTTAAATGTTCGAACAATACAATCTCAAATATGGCCGATAGAGTTTTTTCTTAAAACAAGTTTTTTCTTCATCTCGGGAAGGAAATTATTTGAAAAATTGACCTTGCAAAAGAAAATTTTCATTTGAATCTAAATGTTGAGATTTTGATATCAAATGTTGTCCGGTTTATACATATTCAGTAGTATTTGTCCTTAGATCGAGAGCAGCATACATATATCAATTTGGAGTAAATTATTTTCTAAATTGCTACCTAATTCTGAGCTAATAATTTTACAATTATATATTATATATATTAAAACGCGAAATGTTAGTATAGGTAGGGTATAAATATACCACCATAGCGGCACTAATTTCTTAACAAACCAAAGTGAAATTGACACTTATTAATTGGATGGTAATTAAATAATAAATCATACTAATTGACCTCATAAACAATTGAACTATTTAAACCTAAGTACCACAAAGAAATTCTATTATTCTCAGTTTCAACATGAACCTAACGGTATTTGAGGAAGCCTATCTACGGCGGATCGAAACTATAATGCAGTCGGAGGAAATAAATCAGATGGTAACAAAAGCCTTAAGATTTGTCATACAAAATGTATTTGCCAATATTACTAACGCCTTTGTCATAACGATATCATCTGAAAAAGGACCAATACAATTTTGGCTACACGATATCATGAGTAAAATATTTCTATCGTTTGGCTTAATAGCAGTTCAACTAGTAGTATTGGATGACAAAAAATCTGATTTGGATTTACCGGGAAAACGTTATTGTAATATGATAATGATTGATTCATTTAAAAGCCTGGAAAAGACAAAGATAGTGGAGTATAATCGAAATTCCGATAGTCTAGAGTATTACTTTATTTTCTTGCAAAGCTATGATAAATTAATCGCCACAGAAATGGATAAGATTTTTCGATACTGTTTTAATAACTTTTGGATACATTGCAATGTTATGGTACAGTATGGAAATGGCGATATCCTTATATACACCTACTTTCCTTTTAAGGATCAACAATGTTTTCAAACTCAGCCGGAAATAATTAATAAATTCAATGGTGAACGTTTTGTAAATGAAATAATGTTTCCAGATAAATTAAGGAATTTAAACGGATGTAATGTGAAATTAACCACTTGGATAGTGCCACCATTTGTTATGAATAAAACAAATAGATTTTTACCACAACGTGAAATTTCTGGCTTTGAATTGTTCATAATGATTGCCATAAGTCGTGATATGAATTTTACACTCGATGTTAATGTGATTTCAATCGATACCTATAACCAGAATAAGACGCCTGAGACGGGTCCCATGAGAATGGTAAGCTCAATTAAACATTAGACATCTTTAACTTATGTTGGGAAACAATTTTCATATTTCTTCTTTTCCTTACAGTTAAAAAATCTAGAAACCAACATTACCATGGGTTACTTTCGTCGTACCTACAAAAGAGATAAAATTGCTACATCCAGTTATGTTACCTATTACTTGCCCCTAGTAGCCGTAATACTTCGTAAACAAAGTAAATATGAATCGTTGAGTATTTTTACGTTTCCCTTCGATAGCACAACCTGGATCTTAACATTAATATTTTATGGTTTAATAGTTATATTGAATAAGATTAATGTGCACCGACGAAAAGCGAATAGTTTTCAGATTTATGAAATTTTTATTGGCATGTCGGTGAAAAACGTTCCCAAGACTTCATCGAAACGTATTCACTTTATGACTGCCCTATTAAGTTCCTTTTTCTTACGTTCCGTCTATCAGTCATTGCTGTTCTATCTCTTTCGTACTCACTTCTATAAATCCCCACCGCTATCTCTAGAAGATCTTGTAGCTGAGGGATATTCAGCTGTTTGCAGTGAAATGTCTACGATTTTCATAGCAAATGTTCCACAAGTTCTGGACAAAAGTTTGCCAATAATTACCATTTACAGTGCAAATGAAATGTATCCATTATATTATTTGGAACTCTATCGTGATCGAAATTATGCTGCTATATCGATTTATGATTTTGCTCAATATTACGCCTATCAAATGTTACCGATCGGTGAGGTATTGCTGGTATTACCCATTAATGTTAACGAGCAACAAATCGGTTTCTATTTGGCAAAACATTCGTATTTGGTTGAACGCTTTAATAGTTACATTTTGCTCTTTCAACAAGCCGGCCTACTCCTAAAGTGGAAGGATTGGTCAAATTACGATTATCAAATCTCTAAACTAATCAGTTCATCGGGGCCTAAAGAATTTGTTTTTATGATCAGTTTAAATCAGTTGATTGGATTCTTTTTCGTAATGTTATTATTATATTTTGTGTCGTTTATAGTATTTTTACTAGAACTACTATCGCTAAAAATTAAAATTTTAAAAATGTTTTTTGAAATTTCTTTTTCGAAAAAAACTAAATTTATAAAAAATAATTGCAAAAAAACAAAGAAACGTGTTAATTACTTTAAGTAATTGCTTGTTTCTGAAAATTTATTAAATGTTAAAAATAAATATTTAAATATTTGTTGTATGTACCTTGCTTCAATTATTATTAAAATGTTAAGAAGAAATGATGAATAAATATTAATTAAATGTGCTACTCACTTATTTGTATTTTTTATTAAAATTAATATAGTCTATAGTCCAGGTATACTCTAGTCTATAGTATAGTCTATAGTCCAGTTTATAGTATAGTCTATAGTCTAGTATATAGTCTAGTATATAGTCTAGTCTATAGTCTAGTATATAGTCTAGTCTATAGTCTAGTATATAGTCTAGTCTATAGTCTAGTCTATAGTCTAGTCTATAGTCTAGTCTATAGTCTACTCTATAGTCTAGTCTATAGTCCAGTCTATTGTCTAGTCTATAGTCCAGTCTATAGTCTAGTCTAGTCTATAGTATAGTCTATAGTCTAGTATATAGTAGTATAGACTACTCCAGTCTATAGTATAGTCTATATTATAGTCTACTCTATAGTCTAGTCTATAGTATAGTCCATTGTTTAGTCTATTGTCTAGTATATAGTATATAGTCTAGTATATAGTCTAGTATATAGTCTAGTATATAGTCTAGTCTATAGTATAGTCCATTGTTTAGTCTATTGTCTAGTATATAGTATATAGTCTAGTATATAGTCTAGTATATAGTCTAGTATATAGTCTAGTCTATAGTCTAGTATATAGTCTAGTCTATAGTCTAGTCTATAGTCTAGTATATAGTCTAGTCTATAGTCTAGTCTATAGTCTAGTCTATAGTCTAGTCTATAGTCTAGTCTATTGTCTAGTCTATAGTCTAGTCTATAGTCTAGTCTATAGTCTAGTCTATAGTCTAGTCTATAGTCTAGTCTATAGTCTAGTCTATAGTCTAGTCTATAGTCTAGTCTATAGTCTAGTCTATAGTCTAGTATATAGTCTAGTCTATAGTCTAGTATATAGTCTAGTCTATAGTCTAGTCTATAGTCTAGTCTATAGTCTAGTATATAGTCTAGTCTATAATCTAGTCTATAGTCTAGTATATAATCTAGTCTATAGTCTAGTATATAGTCTAGTCTATAGTCTAGTATATAGTCTAGTCTAGTCTATAGTCTAGTCTATAGTCTAGTCTATAGTCTAGTCTATAGTCTAGACTATAATCTAGTCTATAGTCTAGTCTACAGTATAGTCTATAGTCTAGTCTATAGTCTAGTCTACAGTCTAGTTTATAGTCTAGTCTATAGTCTAGTCTATAGTTTAGTCTATAATCTAGTCTATAGTATAGTCTAGTATATAGCCTAGTCTCTAGTCTAGTCTAGTCTAAAGTTACAAAGTTCGCAAAGCAACAAAAAAGTCCATATATTATAATATTTGGAAAACGCAAACATCGTCAACATCTATTATTTAAGTAAATATTTAAATAATTTACTAATTAACCAATACTTTTACAACTACGCATTTAAATGTCAATTATTTTAGGCAGAAAAAACAAAAACTGAATTTATTCTCAAAGCATATAACGACATGAACGTAACAGCATTTCAAGACGCTTACTTAAAGCGTATAGAAACCATAATACAACCAGAGGAAATAAATTTTCTTGTAGCAAACGCTTTGAGATTTATTGTACAAAATGTATTTGCAAATATTTCGAATACGTTTGTCATTACCATATCATCCGCTGAAGGACCAGTCGAATTTTGGCTGAACGATTTAATGAGTAAATTATTTGTTAGTTGGAGTTTTATGGCATTACAACTAGTTGTTCTGGATCAAAAAACCAAACAAATGGAAGTGCCCGGAAAACGTTACTGCAATCTGATTTTAATAGATTCTTTCGAAAGTCTCGAGAAAACTAATATTGCCGCCTATAATCGAAATTCCGATAATTTGGAATATTACTTTTTATTTCTACAAATACCTGATCATAAAGCTAAAAGTGAAATGAGAAGAATTTTTAAATATTGTTTCGATAATTACTGGATTCATTGCGATATAATGTTGCAGAATTCAATAGGAGAGATATTGGTTTATACTTATTTTCCTTTTGAGGCAAACAATTGCTTTCAAACGGAACCCAAACTGATTAATCGATATATGGATGATCGTTTTGTGAATGTTGCAATGTTTCCAGATAAATTACAAAATTTACATAAATGCCCCTTGAAATTAAGCACTTGGGAGACAGCACCATTTGTTATAAAAGCACCAAATACAAAGTTTCCAAATATATCTGTATCTGGTTTTGAAATCCTTACCATGATTGCCATTAGTCAACAAATGAATTTCACCCTGGACATTGATTGGATTTCTTCGGAGACGTATTATGAACAGTCAGATTCTGGACCTTTGTCGAAGGTATGTGTAATCGTAAAAGTTTAGAATAATTACAGTATTATATTACATTCAACTGTATATGATTAAATGTGTATGTTTACAGCTTAAGAACGTTGAAACAAACATTACTATGGGTTATTTTCGACGTACAGCCGATCGGGATAAAATTGCTACACCCACCTATGTCACCTATTACATACCGATAGCCGCTATTATAATGCGCAAACAAGTGCAACACATATCTATCGGTATGTTTACATTTGCTTTCGATAAAACTACTTGGATTTTAATGATAATATTTTATGGCGTCATCGGAGCAATTCATAGTTTTAGAAATACGAATGGAACATTTCAAATATTTGAAATATTCATAGGTATGCCAGCAGCAAAGTTGCCTAGGAGAGCATCGAAGAGAATACGTTTTGCCACAATTTTATTAACTTCATTCATAATACGTTCCATCTATCAGTCGTTGTTGTTCTTTCTATTTCGCACCAATTTCTACCAACCAGCACCGATTACCTTAAATGCTTTAGTTGATGCTGGTTATAAAGCCGTATCAACTGAATTAACTAAAGAATTTCTACTTTATGTACCAGAAATTGAGGACAACTCCTTACCACTGATAACACTCAATACCACAGATGAAATGTACCCTTTGGATTATGTTTATCGCAATCCTAATGAAAGTTATGCGGCGATGTCTATTGCGGAATTCACTTTACGTTATGTTAGAGAACACATGTCAGTTGGAGAAGCCCTTATAATTTTACCCATTAATGTCAAGGACCAACAAATTGGTTTCTATTTAACGAAACATTCATATTTAATCCAACAGTTTGATTATTATATTTTGCATTTTCATCAAGCTGGCCTTTTAGATAAATGGAGAGAATGGGCAAGATTATATTATCGAGTTACCAGAAGTCGTATCTCTACCGCCTACGAAAATGCATTAATGATAAGTCTAAAGCAATTGTCTGGCTTTTTGCTTCTGATAGTCACATTATATGGAATATCAATGATCATTTTTGGTCTTGAGCTGTTATCAATGAAATATTGTAGATGGTTGCAAAAGATTTTATGATTCAAAAAGAATTAATTTTTTGTAAATGTTTAAAAATGTATGTATTGGGAAATTGAAATAAATCTATTTAAAAGAAATCATAATTCTATTAATATTAAGTTGGGCAAGGTTATAACAACAGCTGAAGTTTATAACTGACTTGTGGACTTGAGGACTCTCTGGAATTCTTGGATATGCACCGACCCTTATCATAGGACATATGTATAAGCACTCAACATATGTACAACTAGGAATTAGGTTTTTAGAGTATTAAAATTTTCATATAAAATTTCCAAATGTTCTATTATTTTTTCTGAATGAGGGCTTTAGTATTCAATGTTTAAAAGTCCTAAAATCTTTATATTAAAAACGGAATAACAAACCAAAAATATATTCTCTTAAGTAAACAATATTAGCAAATATTAATTTAGTCATTGTTAATAAATACTACATAGTAGTAAATACTTAAATTAAACACTAATTAACCAATACTTCTACACCTATTTAAATGTCAATTATTTGTAGGTGGAAAAAATGCTAGTTAGTTTATTCTCAAAGTAATCATATTTATCAACATGAACACTTCGGTATTTCAAGACGCTTATTTAAGACGCATCGAAACGATTATACAACCAGAGGAAATAAATATTCTTGTTGCAAATGCTTTGAGATTTATTGTACAAAATGTATTTGCCAAAATGTCGAATACTTTTGTCATTACCATATCATCCGCTGAAGGACCAGTCGAATTTTGGCTGAATGATTTAATGAGTAAATTATTTATTAGTTGGAGTTTTATGGCATTACAACTAGTAGTTCTGGATGAGAAAACCGAACGTTTGGAAGTTCCCGGAAAACGTTATTGTAATCTAATACTAATTGATTCCTACAAAAGTTTAGAGAAAGCTAATATAGCGACATACAATCAAAATTCCGATAGTTTGGAATATTACTTTATATTTCTACAAATACCTGATCATAAAGCTAAAAGTGAAATGAGAAGAATTTTTAAATATTGTTTCGATAATTATTGGATTCATTGCAACATAATGTTGCAGAATTCAGAGGGGGAAATACTGATTTATACATATTTTCCTTTTGAGGCAAACAATTGCTTTCAAACGGAACCCAAACTGATTAATCAATATATGGGTGAACGTTTTGTTAATGTTGGAATGTTTCCAGATAAATTAAAGAATTTACATAAGTGCCCCTTGAAATTAAGCACCTGGGAGACGGAACCATTTGTTATAAAAGCACCAAATACAAAGTTTCCAAATATATCTGTATCTGGTTTTGAGATTCTTACAATGATTGCCATTAGTCAAAAAATGAATTTCACCCTGGACATTGATTGGATTTCAACTGATACTTATTATGAATCATCAGAGTCTGGTCCATTGTCAAAGGTACGTGTAAACATTGTTTAAAACTTTAATATCATTACACCTTTATATTTCCTTAAAACGGTTATGATTATATATTTTGATTACATATCATTACAGCTTAAGAACCTTGAAACAAACATTACTATGGGTTACTTTCGACGTACAGCTGATCGAGATAAAATTGCCACGCCCACCTATGTCACCTATTATATACCGATTGCCGCTATAATAATGCGCAAACAAGTTCAACACATATCTATAGGAATTTTTACATTTGCTTTCGATAAAATGACGTGGATTTTAATGATCATATTTTATGGCATCATAGGAGTAATTCATAGTGTTAGAAGTAAAAGGGGAACTTTTCAAATATTTGAAATATTCATAGGTATGCCAGCTGCAAAGCTACCTAGGAAAGCATCGAAAAGAATACGTATTGCCACAATTTTATTAAGTTCTTTTATACTACGTTCCATATATCAGTCGTTGCTGTTCTTTCTATTTCGCACCAATTTCTATCAACCATCACCGATTAGTTTAAATGCTTTAGTGGATGCTGGTTATAAGGCTGTATCTACTGAATTGACAAAAGAATTTTTACTGTATGTACCAGAAATTGAAGATAAATCCTTGCCATTGATAACACTCAATACCACAGATGAAATGTATCCCTTGGGTTATGTGGATTACTTTCGTAATGAAAGTTACGTGGCCATGTCTATTATTGAATTCACCATACGTTATGTACGAGAATACATGGCCGTTGGGGAGGCCCTTCGTATTTTACCCATTAATGTCAAGGATCAACAAATCGGTTTTTACTTAACAAAACATTCGTATTTAAGTCGTCATTTTGACTATTATATTTTGCATTTTCATCAAGCTGGCCTCTTGAATAAGTGGAGAGAATGGACAAATGTCTATTATCAAGTTACTACGAAACGCTCTACTAGCGTCTATAGTGGAGAATTAATGATAAGTCTGAAACATTTGGCGGGTTTTTTATTTCTAATAATCACTTTATATGGAATATCAATGATCATTTTTTGCTTTGAGTTATTGTCAATGAAATATTGTGTATGGTTGCAAAAGTTCTTATAATTCACAAAGGAATGATTATGTAATTTTTGTAATAAATCAGGCTAGACTATAGACCAGACTAAAGACTATACTATAAACTAGACTAGAGACTAGTTTAAAGTCTAGTATTTCTTAACTGTTAGTTTAAGGTAAATTTATTTCGAAAGCCTAAAGATATGTTATAGATTCTGCTCAATTTTAAAATATTTATTAAATATGTAAATGTTTACCCAGACAAAAAATATTGTATGCTACATCTGGTAGTGTCTCCATATTGATGTTTATTAACTATAACTAATACTTTTCTCAGCCTTTATTTTAAGCGAATTTTCAGGTTTATATCATCTCTAACGTCCACTTTTATAAGGTGTAAACAAATTAAATAATAGCCGAAACCACCTAAAATGAATATTTCGTATCAATATTACAGTACGTTACAATTACCAGCTCAAATTCATTATACCTAATATAGGAGCGTAGCATAAAATGACACTGCAAAAATAAATTTTAATGAAAAAAAATTGCAAAACAAATCTTTATATAAAAAAATACTACTCCTACCACTTTCTTATCTAAAAAATATACATATTTAAATTAAAATAAATGATTAAATAAATAACACGCGTTCATATAGGAAAACCTGTTTGTTTTGCCTAAATTAAATTTGCAAATTTTAGAAAAAAAAATAGAAAAACAATTAAAAATTCTATAAACGTTTGATGAACTTCTAAAATACAAAAAAAGAAAACAAACTAAAAGTTTTTAAATCTTTATGCTTAATTTTATTTAAATACATTGTATTAAATAAAAAATATAGAACAGTAAAACATCATACGATCAACATAGTAGAAGATTACATAATTATTAATAAATTTTATATAAAAAAAATAAACACTTTAAATGCAAGACTGGTTTATAGGCACTTTTAAAAAGTCATCTAACGCCTGATTACTTTTTTTTACAAATTTACAATTTTTGTACCAAAATTGAGGAGGCACCACCACCACCGTTGCAAATGGAGGCACAGCCGTATTCACCGGCTTTGAGGGCATGAGACAAATGGGTAATCAAACGAGCACCAGACATACCAATGGGATGACCTAGGGAAACAGCGCCACCATGTACGTTTACTTTGCTGGGATCAACATCCATTTTACGCATGTTGGCCACCACGACCAAAGAGAAGGCTTCATTAATTTCCCACATGGCAACATCTTCCTTTTTGATGCCAGCTTTCTCCAACAATCTGGGGACAGCTAAAGCGGGAGCAATGGGGAAATCAATTGGATCGGTTTCGGCATCTTGGAAGGCCACAACACGAGCCAAAGGCTTCAAGTTCATTTGGGCAGCTTTGTCGGCGGTCATCAAAACCAAAGCAGAACCGCCATCGTTTAAGGTGGACGCATTACCAGCGGTAACGGTGCCATTTTCTTTTTGGAAAACAGTCGACAGTTTGCCGAACTTGTCGAAATTGACACGTCTGTATTCTTCGTCTTCGGCAACAATGATGTCGGCCTTGCGCTTTTGTTGAATGGTTACGGGGGCAATTTCAGCCTCGAATACCTTATTGGCCCAGGCCTCAGCAGAGCGTTTGTAGGAGTTGATGGCGAAATCATCTTGATCTTGACGAGTGATGCCCATTTTTTTGGCGGTGTTTTCAGCACAGTTGCCCATGTGGAATTTGTTGTAAACATCCCACAAGCCATCGAAAACAATACCATCAATGAGGTTAACACCACCATAGGGAGTTTGGCCACGTTTCAAGTAGTAAGGGACATTGGACATAGATTCCATACCACCGGCCACAGCAATATCAGCTTGTCCCAACATCAAAGATTGACTGGCAATCATGACGGCTTTCATGCCAGATGAACACACCTTATTGACAGTTGTGCAACAGACATTCTTAGGCAAACCTGCGAAAATGGCAGCTTGTCTGGCGGGAGCTTGACCCAAACCGGCTGACACTACATTGCCCATATAAACTTCTTGGACATCTTCCTTGCTAATGCCGGCTCTTTGAACAGCTGCCTCAATGGCCACAGCGCCCAATTGCGTGGCAGAAAGGGGAGCCAATTGTGATTGGAAACTGCCCATGGGAGTACGGGCAGCAGATACAATTACCACATCATTGATTTTTGAGCTAAAGAAACGGGTCTGACCAAGAGTGCCCATTAATCTGGAAGCCTTCAAAAATGCAGCCATCTTGACTTTTATGTTGTGGAAAATTTATTTTATCTATTCTATCACAAGCAGCGAACAACCCAACTGGTTGAATGGAAAAAAACGAACTAAATTAATATAATCCACACGGGTTTTCTTTCTTTTTTACGGAGCAGAGCTGTCAAATTGCATAACATCTTCAGATTCCACAATATTTCCAAAAGAAAGCAAAAACAATAACAAAACAACAAACGGCTGTTATTTTTAAATATGTACTACCAAAACCATTAACTTAAAATATTGTTAGTTATTTTAGTTTTTTATTTATTTTTTAAGTTTTTTCTTTTTTTTTTAATTAAGAGCACATTTGCACACTGTATTTTTTAACAAAAATTATAATTTTTTTTAATAATTGTTAAATCTTCTAATACAAATGAGATTTTTAAACTGTCAAAATATTGTGGTACTTAATAATATTGACAGTAAACACTTCCTAAAGTAGTAACAGTATGATTACAATTAGAATCGCTGACGTCAAACGATAAGCAACAATAACAATTCATCTATTATGTCTAAAAGTTGAAAAAATTGAAAATAGTCGAAGAGAGTCGGAAAAAAGTAGAAAAGAACGTTCCTTTAAAAAGTTAAGGGTGAAAATAAAAAACGAAAAAAGTGGAAAGAAGTTCAAAAAGTCGACTATTTGTTTTAACTATTAAAACTAATATTGTACCAATGAAATTCTGTTTCATTGAAAACAAAAGTTGGCAGCATCTTTTTTCAATTTTCATTCTGAACACTTCCCTCCAAATCGATGACAGCGGCATTTTTTGTTTTCGCAAGAAGAAGCATATTTGACAAATATAAATTTTGCAAATTCACGGAGCCTACGAAAATAAAAGAATACTGAAAATAATTTTTTAAAACATATAGATAATTCTCCAAATAACTAAGAAAAATACGTAAAATACACTATGACTACCGGTAGTGCTCCTGCTGATGGTGTACGAGAGAAGGCTCTCTTTGATTATCGTAAAAAATTGTTGGAACACAAAGAAGTTGAATCGAGACTTAAGGAAAGTAAGTACACAAAGTTCCAGTGATATGGTAATCAATTTTTAACAATTTTTTGTTTTAAATAAATAAACAGAACGTGAAGAAATCAAGGAACTTACAAAACAATATGATAAATCAGAAAATGACTTAAAGGCACTACAAAGTGTGGGCCAGATTGTGGGAGAAGTATTAAAACAATTGACAGAAGATAAATGTAAGTAGAGTTTATAAGGATAATAAGAGAGTTGAATTTAACACAAAAATTCCATATTAACAGTTATTGTGAAAGCCACCAATGGACCCCGTTATGTGGTAGGCTGCCGCCGTCAATTGGATAAAACTAAGCTAAAGTCAGGCACACGTGTAGCCTTGGATATGACCACTCTAACAATTATGCGTTATTTGCCACGTGAGGTAGATCCTTTGGTTTACAATATGTCACACGAAGATCCTGGTGATGTTACATACTCTGCTATTGGTGGTCTGTCCGAACAGATACGTGAGCTACGTGAGGTTATCGAATTGCCTTTATTAAATCCAGAGCTTTTCCTCCGTGTGGGTATTACCCCACCAAAAGGTTGTCTTCTGTATGGCCCTCCTGGTACTGGCAAAACTTTGCTAGCTCGTGCTGTAGCCTCTCAGTTGGATGCAAATTTCTTGAAAGTTGTCTCCTCAGCTATTGTCGACAAATATATTGGTGAATCGGCACGTTTGATCCGTGAAATGTTCAACTACGCTCGTGATCATCAACCCTGTATTATATTTATGGATGAAATTGATGCTATCGGTGGAAGACGTTTCTCAGAGGGTACCTCGGCTGATCGTGAAATTCAACGTACTCTTATGGAGTTGCTGAATCAAATGGACGGTTTCGATGCTTTGGGTCAAGTGAAAATAATTATGGCTACCAATCGTCCCGATACTTTGGATCCTGCCTTGTTGCGTCCTGGTCGTCTTGATCGTAAAATTGAAATTCCACTGCCTAACGAACAAGCTCGGTATGAAGGAAATTTCTTAAATTTGTATTATAAATTAATTTTTTTGTTTTATATTTCAGTATGGAAATCTTAAAGATTCACGCATCTAAAATCGCCAAACATGGTGAAATCGACTATGAAGCCTGTGTGAAACTTTCGGATAATTTCAATGGAGCTGATCTGCGTAATGTTTGTACAGAAGCTGGTCTTTTTGCAATAAGGTAAATCTTAACTCAGAAATTAGAAAAAACTAATTTTAAATTCTTTTTTTATCCCTTCAGAGCCGAACGTGAATATGTTATCCAAGAAGATTTTATGAAGGCTGTACGAAAAGTATCCGATAACAAAAAATTGGAAAGTAAATTAGATTACAAGCCCGTTTAATATTGATCTTTCATTTTTATTCAATACACACATAAAAACATTTACAAAATCAATATAAAAAACTATTAAAATAAAACAAATGTACTTTTATTCTATTTTGATGTTATTGTCACATTTATCCTTCTATTAGGATGTCATTTCTTCATTTCTGTTTCTCTTCAATGCGTCTTTTTTTACGTTCCAAATACTCGCTAACATTATCGTATTTCTTTTTAAACCACACTGATATATCCTCGGGAGTCCAAGTGTATTCTTTGAATTGTTCTTCTACCATTTCTATCCAATTTAAAGGTGCTTCAAGACCACTTGCTTTTATTACTAAATGATCATTTACAACTCCGGTAACATATAACCTATCCAAAGCGTATGCCAAATTACAGCAAATCATATCGCTAAAGGCTAGCAATTGTGGAGCAGAAAATTGCCATTGTTTATCATTATTTTGTGTCAATTCGTATGTAGCCACGCATTCATTAGGTTGGTGCAGTAAAACAGATATTTCATATTTACCGCTTTCTAAAGACTTTAGAGCCAATTTAATGCCAGGTGCCGGTAATTCTACTCTATTAAGTTCTTTGCCTTCTCTAAAATCCCACAATCTTAATGTTTTATCGCCAGAAATTGTAGCCAGAACATCATCGTTTAAAAGTTCCAAGCCGGCTACAAACTCTTTGTGACCCAAACAATAACTGTGTACATCATAGGTGGCAGGATAGTTGGTAACTCGTACTTTGTCATCTCTGTCACAGGTTATTATAAACTTTTCATCTTTGGACCATAAAATATCATAAACAATACTTAGGTGACCCAACAATAACTTAGGCACAGCTTCATAATTCTCACAATCGTATTCATAGCAATCGCCAGTTTTGTCAGTAACTAACAAACGTTTTGAATCACTGCTAAAAGCTAAAGCTGAGGAAGCTCTAGCCAATGACCTAATCGATATCAGCTTCGCATGTTCTGGTCTTAGATGATACAATAACAAGGCCTTCTGACCGGCCGTAGTTACCGCCAATAATTGATGATCTGGTGACATCTTTACATGTTGCAGTGTTGGCAGCTCCTTTGAAAAATTCTGATGCTGCTTTGTTTCCTCTTCCTGTTGTTCAGCATCATTGTTTATTTGGCTCACTATTTTCACTCCACATTTTGTTAAATCTTCCGGCAAAACAATTTCCTTAAATATTTGTAAGTCATTAGGATTCACAAATATTATACGTTTTGCCAAGGCAATGACTAATTCGGGTTCGGTATAAAATATTGTACTCATATTTGGTGAAATTTTTTCAACAATTAACTGATATAAACAATAAATATTTCATCGACACTTAATTCCCACGTTATTTTTTTATTGGAACATGTACAAAAAATGTAAATAGAAAGTACCAGGGTTGGAAAAGTTTATGCTATTGTAGTATTTTATACTAAAACTGAAAATTAATTAATATTTACGAATCACATTGTGAACAAGTGGAAGACTAACATATTACATTTTAATTTAGTATTTATTAAAAATTCGAAGAATGATTAAAAATTTTTAAATTTTATTTAAAATTCAGAATTTTATAAAAAATTCAAAATTTCATTAAAAATTAAAATTTTTATTATAAATTCAAAATTTATTTAAAAATTAAAATTTTTATTATTAATTCAAAATTTTTACTAAATATTTGAATTTTCACTAAAATTGAGATATTATTAAAAATTCAAATTTCACTAAAAATTCATATTTTCTCTAAAAAATTTAATTTTTCTTAAAAGTTCGATTTTTTCATTATATGCTTTATCACGTAATTTAAAATTTCCAATATAAAAACAAATTTTGACAAAATTTAAAATTTTATTAAAAATAATGTCTTTAATGCTTATTAAAAATTAAAATTTTTACTACTTTCAATATTATTTTTTCCAAAAATACAAGTTTTCACTCAAATTATCATTAGTAATTAAAGTTATCACTAAAAATTTAAATTTCTATCAAAAAAGTAATTTTCACTAAGAATTAAAATTTAAGTAAAATTCGTATTTTAACTAAAAGTTATAATTTTCACTTAAATTCTTATTTTAACTAATATTAAAATTTTCTTTAAAATTAACATTTTATTTTTACCAAAAATTTTATTTTAAGTTAAAGAAATTATTGGTGTTACAAATTGCAATACTTTTTTCTTCTTGGCAACACTTAAAAACATCTGATAAGATAAACACACAAATCAGCCGCTGTCATCTTAACCCTCAAATGACATCATAAAATTTCAACAAAAACACAAAATCATAGAATCTTAAAACACTAAACAAAATTTATTTATTAAAAATACAAATAAATACAATCAAAAAGCACAAATATGGAAACAAAGCCAGTTTGGTGTATCCTTGGCTCGGGAGGACATACAGCTGAAATGTGCATAATACTGCAAGGACTACTGCAAAAGACCAAAGATCTCAACAACTATAAACCCATGAAATTTCTTGTGGCAAATACAGATAAAACTTCCAAGGACAAAATACAATTAACAATGGATGAGTTAAAACAAAACGTCAGCGAAGATGATTTTATTTACATACCACGAGCACGAGAGGTAGGTCAGAGTTGGTTTACCACAGTATTTACATTTCTTTATGCTCTGGTCTGGAGCTTTTGGTTGGTTTTTAAAGAGAAACCCCGCTTAATATTGTGCAATGGGCCCGGCACTTGTGTACCCTTTTGTATAGCCGGCTTTCTCTCGAAGCTGGCACGAAGATCAAAAACAAAACTGGTGTATGTAGAAAGTTTTTGCCGTGTCCATGAGATATCGATGTCAGGCCGTATACTCTTGCCCTATTTGGATGTTATGATTGTGCAGTGGGAACCACTGACGAGAATTGAATATTTGGGTCGTAAAAAGATAAAATATTTTGGAAACATTTTGTAAATGTTGCGGCCAAATTTTATAAAAGTTAGAAATCTAAGATATTAAGAAAAACACAAAGGATTTTGTTTATAGCAAGTAAATTTAAAGGAAGGCGATTAATTGTTACTGATAATTGTT
The DNA here is from genome assembly GCF_015586225.1 of Lucilia sericata. Taxonomy (NCBI): domain Eukaryota; kingdom Metazoa; phylum Arthropoda; class Insecta; order Diptera; family Calliphoridae; genus Lucilia; species Lucilia sericata. The sequence goes on along the minus strand of NW_023994435.1, from coordinate 191,336 downwards.
ATTGATAGGAAAATTTTATAAAATTTTGTTCTTTTACATATTTTGTTATCGTAACAAAATACAAGTAATTTTTTTCTAAACACTTTGTAAATTTGTTCCAGCACTTGCTTCCTTTATTTTCTTTTCAATTTCGGTAATGATTAATAAAGCGAAAGAGACTAAAAATCTATTAAAATTTAAAACACTAAGCACATAATTAAATTATTGATATTTTATTTTATTATATTAATTACAAAATAAGCAATAATTCCATGTTAAAGAATTCGAAAAAATAACAATTTTTATAAAAGATACCAAATATTGTTATAGCAAACTAAACAGAAAACACATTTTGTTAATATTTTTATATTATAAAACATACAAGAAACAAGTAGATTTTAAGAAAAGAAAACTTAAAAAAATATAATAAAATATAAATGTAATAAAAAAGTAAAATTTGCAAAGCCTCCTTCAGAGTTGGAAAAATTCTTAAAATCATTTACCTAAACACTCATCCAAATGATCATTCATTTCGGACTCTTCCACCTCGCGCGCACATACCGGACATTGCCGTGTTGTTTTATAAATACTACGTTGGCGATAGAGTCGAGTGTTTTCATCTTCGGATGAAGAATTTAAATCAACTTTTGTTGTTTTCGTAGACGTTGACTTCTTTGAGTTGGGTGAACGTTTTATTCCAGCTCTTTGTAAAAATTCCAATTCATCATCATCTTCTTCCATGCTGCTAGCAGAAGCAATACGTTCCAAAACATCATCAGAATAGCCAGCATTCCTTAAAATATCTTTTGTAGATTTTCGTGAAGGACGTGTCTGCCTTTTAGGTCTAGCCTCTTTGGAGATGGCCGATAATTTTTTCATCGCTTTTTTCGGTGGTAAAATCTTAATGGCTATACCAGTACAACCATTCAAATGTTCTGCCATTACAGCTCTAGTCATTTTTTCAAGACATATGGGACATGTTATTATATCATAACCCTCATCAAATTGATGACGAGATGAGGTGGGTTGGCAATCATTTTCCCTCTTGAATTCTTTCATTAAAGTATCCTCCCCAAAGAATTCATCTATAACACTGGTGTCTGCCAATTCAGAGACTATAGTAAGATCTAAATTCTGTCCCGCAGTATCATCATATTCGTCATCGATTAGCTCTATGTCATCGTCACACAAATTTATAGACTCATCCATTATTTCTTTCTTAATCATGGTCTGACGTTGATCGAGTGTCATGTTTCTATTAATTTTCGGCTTTGTAATGCATTCCGAATCTGAATCATCTTCATCATCAGAGGATAAAGTTATAACTTTATTTGTTTGTTCCTGCAGCATGATATCATCGTCCACAACAATCCAATCATTTTTATTCGATGAAGATTTTTCATCGGCCACAAATATAATATCGTGTGTGTCACGCGACTCAGTTGAAATACGTCTACGTTTCGAATCACCTTTAATAATCGATGAAATTTTAATATTTTAAAAGCGTTTCATGTTTGCAATTTGGTAGTTAATTATAATAGATCCAATTAAACCTCTCTGCTACTTATTTGCTTCCAAATAATTTCGTTTAAAAACTTTTTTTTACAATATATGTCCTTTGAAATTTCGAACATACATATCTTAAAATGACTATATTCTGGAACAACTCTTAAAAGTGTTCGATTAAAATTTAAAATTTTCTATATTTTCTTTTTAATCCTTCCGACTTTTCCAACAAAAGTTTGAATTATCGAATAATAGTTTCAACTTTTAAAATTGTTCGACCTGAACTTAAATTTTCTATATTTTCTTTTTAATCCTTCCGACTTTTTCAACAAAATTATAAATAATAATAGTATAAATTTTCGCACAAAAGGTTTTTAGAACTCAGATATTCTAACTATTAAAATCATCAAATTCCACAAAAAAAAATGGATTTTCTGCTCCAATTTTTTACTAAACTCGATCTAACAGTATAACTCGATATTTTGATTAAATAATATATTATTTAAGATCCAACTTTGGATTTTACGAGAAACCCGAAAACTCTCAATTTTAAAAACATTGAACTTATTCTATTCAAAAATATTTCGAACTTATTTTCAATTATCAAGCAGTTGAAATAATCTTAACTATGGCTTTAATATATGAATAAAATTTAAAGGACTACATTCTATGCACTCACCTTGAGGTTTATCATTATTATAATTGTTTATTTTATCCCCAAATCCACCACTACCTTTTCCTGAATCATTACCAGCCGCATTATTGCCAAAACGTTTAGACCATATATCTCTTAAATGTTTACGATCAACTTCTCCTTCAGGACTAGACGATATAGACGTGTTACTTGTGCCATAAGATGACGAAGTTAGTGTACTACCCCGACCCCAATCTTCACGACTGATTGTTGTTGGCTTGACACCAGAAACAGGACGTCCGCTATTGCCATTACTATTACCAGAACCTAAACCACCTAAATCTCTAAAGCCCATAACATTGCGTAGATTACCACCCGGAGGCACAACAGCTCCACGTGTTAAGCTATTATTGCGACCACCGGAGGAGGTTGCAGGCGATGAACTAACATTAAATGGATCTGTTGATAGGCCAGGATATGAGGATGGTGGAAACGCTTTGGCAATGTCAGAAGTAGCTGGTGGTTTTGTATTAATGGTAGTAGATGATTTTGTTTTTGGGTTTAATAACATAGTACCACCACCATTTGTTTTAACCGGTCCTAAAAGGGAAAACAGGAAAGGTGTGTTGTTAAGATGAGGGGGGTAAGTTTGAAAATGTCAATTTTAAAACACGAACCTTTAAAGCCATTGTTAAAATTATTAAAACCCTTGATATTCGCTAAAGTTGAGCTGTTAGAACCTGATTTGGGAAGAGCAGTGCTCTTAGTTTGTGGTGTAAAGAACTTACGTAAATCATTACCAGCTGGTGCAGATGGGTTTTTATCATTTTCCTTATCTTTGGCAGCTCGTCCCTTTTTCTTTTTCTCTGGCTCTTTTATTTTCATAAAAGTACCGCCACAATTTTGTAAATGTGTGGCCCACCACTGATCATTTGGTCCGGGAGCACGATTCGAAGTACGCTTTACATAACCGAAGAAAGGTGAACGATCCTGGCAAATGCCATTACAACGCCACCAATGCTGCTTATACAATTCGACCTCATCATGGAAGGTGTGATAGACGGTGATATTTGTGCCAGCCACTTTATTTATAGCTCCCATGATTTTCTTAAAATTCGGACCATGACCACCATTACCCTCACGTATGTTTAAAACAAAACAATATGCATGTATCATTTCATGCAACATGGTCTCAACCAAGTCCTTTCTGGGTCTCAAACTCAACAAGGGCTGACTAAGACGTATGGTTATATCCATGCCATAGCGATTCCGTCGCGAATAACAAATTCCTGCACAGCTATACATACGTTTACTCCATTCCAAGGTAACACACTTTAAACGACTCTGAAAGAATTTCGTATCGAATTGACCGAAAAGTGCAAAAATATCTGGTGTGGGATCTAGCGTCTCCCACTGAGGATGCACTAAATTTTGTGTACGATTTAGAAAATCTTCATCTAGATTCGAGTGTGGATTACTGCGTTTAATTTGTAAAGGTTTTTTTGATACCACCAGATTTGTGGAAGGTTTCTTAAAATCAATTTCTTCAATATCACTATCACCATCACCAGCTTCGGCATTCATGCGTCTTTGCATTTCCAATGCAAACAAATAGTCAGCATCATGCGACATGATCTTGGAATAGTTTTCTTTTTTACAGATGTATTAATAATGAAATCTGTTCACTGTTTAAAATTCTATGTACTACATCGATTTTTTAAATTCCCGGATAATCACAACAATAAAGAATTCTCATCAAAATTTGCAAATATTTGGCGCTTTTCACAGCTGCTTGAAAATAAACAAAACTAGTGTAGTATCCCTGCCAGCAATTTTGTAGACGACTATGAGAAAAATTCACTTCTAGTTTACGTTTACAGACTGACTATAAGTTATATACAATGTAATGCAGAGCTGTCCCGAAATTTCGTATTTGGCAACGTAAAGAACCGACTTTTACGAACTTATATCATAACTTGTATTAAAGCGAAATGTAATTTAGATAACTAGTAGTTAAATTTTAAATATATTTAATTAAAATGTAATTAATTAATACAGTAGGGAATACAAAAGAAAACTATAACTTGACTTTTCTGCAACTAACTTTAAGTTAGTTAATAAAGAGTTACCTTTAAGCTAATTTTTTAGTAACTAACTTTAAGCTAGTTGAAAAGTCATGCAGAATCGGATAATTGACTACTGCGTAGGACATCGCCATGTTAAAATAGTCAGTTGGCTCCATTAAAAATAATCCAATAATCAACCATTACTAGTTGATGAAAAAGTCGGCTTTTAATGCATTTAAAGTTAGTTGAGTTGCTGGCAGGGATACTACAAGAAATCTTTGACCGAAACTAATACATACAGAGTGATTTTACTAAAGCGACACGGCCACACATAAAATTTGTTTGACTCAAACGGTAAGTTTTTTGATTGTGTTAGTGAAAAAACTCACATGTATATGTGCGGTGTGAGTTTTTTTTTACTAAACAATCAAAAAACTTACCGTTAGAGTCAAACAATTTGATGTGTCGCCCAAAGTAAATTAATAAAGTAGCGACACGAGTTGTTGTACAACAAACGTCTACAAAAACCACAGGCAATTTGTTTTTGTTCGAAATACTCAACTGTCAAAATTTGTTTACAAAATTGAACCAATTATTAATGGAAAATATGGCATTATTGGTGCGCTTTCCAAAAATATGTTGTTATTTATATTAAAAGTCACAGAGTTTTCTTTATTTTTTAAAAATTAGAACATTTTTAAAAATATTATACACCTAAAATACACTTTTTCACATTAAATACAACAAATTACTCAGAAATTTGTACAAAAGCACGCGTTAAAATTAAAACAAATATGGCAACATAAACATTTTTGACAAGTAAGCCCACAAATAGCAAGTTTAAAAAAAATAGTCAGCTGTTCAAATGAGTCTACTTTATAAATTTACTTTGGTGTCGCCATGGCGCTTAACACACTTGGATAATTCCATCAATAATGACAGTCAAATGACCGGTAAAATGACTGTTGATGTAGTAAAGGGTTTAATTGGCATATGAAAGAGTGAAACAACTACATTTTTATTAATATATATATTAAAATCTATATTTCCATCAACAATGACAGCCAAATGACCGATCAAATGACTGTCACTGTGTTTCAGAGTTGTATTTTTCGTCGTTATAAATTCATTGTTTCTACGAAAGCCAAAGGTCAAGAAGCGAAAAATTAAAAAAATTACCAAGTCTATAAACTATTAAAAGTAAAGAGAATTATTATAAACTGATTTTAAAAAAGTGCAGGAATATGAGCTGAAGATAAACACTTTGGAGTTTAATTAATCTATGGTAACATGAATACTTACTTTTGATTTTTATATTTCGATATTTCTATGTATTTCCTTACAAACAACTAATTTCCACAAATTAAAAGGAGCATCAGAGGATTTAAGATTCTGCGAGGTATGTAAAATGGTTAAATGATTGTTAATTTATGTATATGCTTAATATATTAACAAATATATATCCGTCAGTTTTGACGGATATATATTTGTTAACTGTGATGGATATATCCATCAAGCATGATCAGTCAATCGTGACTAATATTTATATCATCCTTGATTACTAAACATCAAAAGAGTGAGCAGCTCAAATATATGTGTTAAAGTCGATAGAATTCATAAGAGCGAGAGTGATGCAAAATCACATGTACACAAAAGTTTCCATCACTTTTTACATATTGCCCTTAAGAAACAGATAGAAACTTTTGATGGATATTTTCATCACTGTGCCAGTCAAATGACCGGCCAAATGACTGTCACTGTTCTTTTAGGGCAGTGAATGAAAATTTAAAATGGAGTATTTTCTGGTACTTCGAGGTAACACTGAGTACAAATGTATGCAACTCTGTTTTCTAATACTATATTTTACAGTCATTAATTAAATTGTCGAAAATAATCAATATTAAAAAAAAACGTAAGAAGAACGTTTATCAAAGTGATAGAAGAAAAATTAAATTTTGTTGCAAATTAAACCAAATTAATATAAATGGAAGGTCTTGTAAATTATAGTAGCGAAGATGAACAAGACGATTATTCCTATACAAAAGTGGTAAATATAAAATTAGTTACTAAGTAAAAGACATAAAAATATGTTAGTTTGCAAACGAGAAAAAAAGATGGCTGACTACTAGGAAAATCTCCTTAGTGTAGAGAAAAAAGAAAATACATACTAAAAAATTGGATATTTTTAGGGAAAGAAAAAAATATTTCAAAAACAGAAGTTATAGAAATTTTGTTATAAAATATTAGTTTGTACTTTTAAATAACACCTTATTTGCTGTTTCTGAATAGTTGCCAAATTCCTTTAGGCTGTACGAGAACGTGGTAGCGGCGGTAGTGGTGCTAGCACCGGACGAACTGCCGATGCCAGTGGATCGTTGAAACGTTCCTATGATCATCACTCGAAAAGTGGCAGTTGCGAACGTGATGTCTCACCCCATCGCAACAAAGGCGAACAACGTTTCAAAACAGGAAATAGCAATTTCAATGAGGTAATAATAAATTTTATGTCAAATTTTTTATTAAATTTATTAAATTGCTTCTTATATGGTGTTATTAGTTAAAAATATGTACATATACATTCTATGGAAGTTGTTACAGTGTCTTCGGTGTTAGGAGAACCACATAGAATGTTTAGATGTTATTTTTGGTTTTTGAAATAGATCAACATCAGCATAGAACAAGTGTTAGATGTCAATCATTTTGCTATGTAACTAGCAAGTTTTATTTCAGTCGAAAATTTATTTTTTTCATACAATTTTTGTTTGAAATTGAAATTTTATTGTTGTGTTGATATAGTGCTCTAATAAAGGAAATGGTAATTTAAAAGTATCTGCTTTTTGACTTTTTTTAAGTTTTCTTTTATAAATTTTCTAATCATTTCTAAAGCAAAAAATCGCTTAACTTTTACATACACCGATTATCTGATAGTTCCAATTTAAAATTCGAAAATGTCGAATGTTACTTAAGAAGTTAAATAATCCTATCAATCATTAGGATTTATTCAAATTTAAAACCAAAGGGTGTCCTATTCGTTGGAATTTTATATAATTTTTATCTATTTTTTCACAATCCTATAGAAAAGTTACTCAGAGCAAATTACGTATCATTTCCATTGAAATCCATCAAAGTTAGCCTATGTATCGATTTAATTTTTTTAACTTAAATAATGATTTTAAACAAATTTCAACTATATTTTGAAAATTTTAAGAGGTTTCATTTTGAAAAAAGTAGTAGATGTCTTATGTTGAAGAAATGGAATTCTGTGATAGGATTTATAAAATAAAAAATATTAAAATTCGCACACAACGTCTGACTTAAAAGAACTATGTATTGTGAAAATATAACGAGATATATGACCATCAAACATGCTTTCGACGTGTTTGCAATTTCATATATAACAATGATTTCAAGAAAAACTGTAAATTATTTTCTCCAGCAAACCTTTTATTAAATAACTTTTACAGTTTGATACAAAACTTTGTTTATGGAAAAATTTGATTTCAATATACAAATTCAACTCGTCTAAATTTATCTTAAGTGATATTTTTCTCATTACGATTTTTCTTATTGGTCAAATCCAAGTTGAAGCCTAAACGAAACTTATTAGAAATACATTTTATAATTTTTTGACTTATTACATTCTGTAAAATCGCATTAAGATCTAGATTATTAGCTACTTTCTCTATTGATGGTATGTTTATCAAACTTTGCTGTATTTTAGATCGTAAAGTTAAAAATAATATGTTTTGAATCTTAATTTCCTTTTCATACCTAAAAATTTACCAACAAATTTGAAAAAAGCTATTATTATTTTCAAGTCCATTGTGTTTTGTTGTAGCTGTTAAATTCTGATAAAACTTTTCGTTTAGGGATTTATAAAACTCTCGTATATTTATTTAAAATATTATTCATTTTTTATTGTTGTTTTATTTAGTTTTACTCATTTTTACATTATTAATTAAATATCAACTTTTGTTATTATTATATTATATAAACCAAAAAACCAAAAACAAAAAAGAATACAAACCTAAAGTTTTTATACCATAAAAAACTCAACCTAAAAAGATTTCCAAAAAACTACTACCGATCACCATATAAAAAGTTGTTACAACATCACTACAACTCTATGTAGAAAGAGTTAGAAATATGATTGAAAAACTATCACATATCAATTATCAATTAGTAGCCGCAATGTAACACAATACAGGCTTTATATGTATAAGTCGCCTGACCAACTCCTTCTCTACGTCCCTCTAAAATGATTCAATGATTAGTAGGAGAGTCTTTGAATTGAAAAAATGCAGCTCTTAAACGTGAGTATAATTAATTTAAGTTTTAATAACACTTCTATGAAATTCTTTTGCAGACGTTTGTTTTTATCTTAAAAAAATAAAAACAACAATTATTTATTTCATTTTATATAAAATTAGTATTTTTCAAAAATAATAAAAAAGGTAAAGGAGTAAAACTAAATTTTAAATTTTTTTTGTTTATCTTTAGTATTTTACTAATAGTATTTTAAACACAAAAGGTTTAGCATAGTTTTTTAAATTGATATATAAACTTTGCTCTTTTGCAGCTGGAGTTATTAACATTTTCAGTATTCTTGCACTAACATTTCTCTTACAGGACAAATACAAAATCGACAGAAGAGCTGACAAATCGAGAGATCACAGAGATAAAAGAGAGAGTAAAGAATCAAGAAATACTAGAGATTTAAGAGATGAAGGCAGAGATAATGATCACGGTCATAAATATGATTACAAAAAGGTATATACATAAGTCTGAGATTTACAATACATAAACATGAGCTTATTTTTTTTTAATTTTTGCAGCATGACGATCACAAACGTTATAGAGAACCAAAAGGAAGGGACTATAAACGTGATGGTAACGATTATTACCGGGACGATAAAAGATATAATCGTTATGATGATAGAAAATCATCATATGCCTCCACAAACTGTAAAGATCGTTTCAATAATTCTAAATCTCGTTATGACGAGAGAAAACAATATGATGATCATCGTTTCAATGATGAAAGAAGAACAACAAATGAAGAGAGACGTGGTGGTGGAAGCAGTTTAGGTTCCAATTTTGATGATCGAAGAAGAGGAGATTTTAGTGACAGACGTAATTATAATAATGATGATGACCGAAAAACGGATCGCCGTAATAATGATGATCGCAGAACACAACGTTCCTACAATGAAGATCGTTCAAATGCATATCGCCCTAGACGTTCAAATTCTCCATCGCTTTCACAGCGTAACAGTAGCAATAATAAATATAGTGAACGTAAGGATGACACCAGACGTGAGCGCAAACGTCACTCACGATCTCGATCTCGTTCTCGTTCAAACTCGGCCGATAATTTGAATGAATCTAATTTAGCGCCAAATAACAATAATTCTACACAGAGAACGGCTGCAAATGAACTCGCTACAGAAGTCAAACGTCCAGAGGTAGGAGAATCACAAACATCGGAAAAGAAACCTCTACCTTCAGCTCGAAATTTTGAAGCTCTTTTATCCCTGCCACTTAGTGAAAATGCACCTAAACATCCTAACGTTGTTACAGTACCTGCGGTCAGTGCTGCTGCAGCTGGTTCAAATGTGGCAACTGCTACTGTACAATTGCCCAGTTATTATAATCCAAATGTCATTAATCCTAATAAGTATGTTGAACAAATGCAAAAACGTAAACTCATATGGGGAGCGAAAAAAACCGAAGATTCAGCCTCCAAATGGGGTCATGCCCAATTCTCGCAGGATCAAGATGGCAAAGTTGCCTCAAAATTCATGCGTCTTATGGGCATTAAAAGTACAACTGGTAGTGGAGGCGGTAGTGATTGCACTACTTCACCAAATGAAAGTGAAAAAAAGTCCCCGATATCTACCTCCCCTTCGAATAGTACCGATGTTAAATCTCGTGAAGCCATGTTTTCTTCAATGGAACAACAATATGAAGTAGCACGTCAGGTTACACATACTATGAGGGGCGTTGGTTTAGGCTTTGGTTCATCGAGACCTTATTAAGTTGCCTCGCCCTGGACCCTTAACTAAAATAAAGAATTAAATGCGAATTTTAAAGTTTTTATTCTTTAAGGCCTTATTTTGTAAATTGAACGTTTGAAAATTGGAAAAAAATATTTCAGTATTCTTTTTCTATTTAGTTAAAGAAAGCGTTACATTTTACAAAATGAGAATATTTATTTCATCAAACAAATATGAATTTTGTTAATGTGTGTATAAGTTTTACATTAATTTTATTTAAAAAAACAAAAATGTAAACAATATTCTAGTTATCCTGAATTTCAAAATAAATAAATGAGAAATGTGTATTAATTTAAAATGTTGTGTAAATTTATTACAAGTTAAAATCAGTTAAAGGCTAATTGGATATGAGTCCGCAGTAATGAGTTTAGCAAAATTAAGGCGAATCATGCCAGCTTTCTGGAGAATAATTTTATTAGTGATGAGTTTAATTATATTAATTTTATTAGTGATTTGGCATTATACCGTTCGCATTCTAAATTTATATGGAATTTGGTTTGATTTCTTGAATTTTTTACCAAGGATATCTCTTGATTCAGTTCTAATCAGATTGTAAATATAATTAAATTTTGTTTGTGAATTTCCCTAATTAATAGGAATCTGTAGGGGGTAATTTTAAACCATCGGAATAATAAGGTTTTAAAAATTACATAAAAATGTTTAATCCGATTTTATTTTTTTAAGTACAATAAAAAGACAAAATCTTCTACTATTTAAAAAGTATGTACCCCTCTATACGAATTTGAAGTATTAGGAACTGAATTTAAAGTTAACAAATTTGAGACCAAAAGTCGGATAACATTTTAAAATCATTTTTTTTTTTTTTGGAAAACTGACGATTTCTGGGTATATTAGATTAAAATTTTAAATATGGTGTGAAATACTCTACTAGATCTAAAACTGCATTATTTCACTTGGAGAGTGCTATTAATTCGCTGGACTTTGGCTGAATTTAATGTCAATAGCAAGTTTTAATCAACTCGCCTTAAACCTAATTAATTTATTTTAAAATTTATTTCTTAAATAAATTATATTCTTTACTTGTGTTTTAAAAAATTTAAATAAATTAATTATAAATAAATTTCCCACTGTATACTTTACAGCGGTTGTCATTCCAAAACAACTAATGCAAAATCAACCGCTTTATTTTGTATTTTCTCCAGACCAGCTGTTGTTGACACAATAACAACAACAACATAATATCAAAATAATAAATACAACACAAAAATTCTATTTTGCCAAGTTGTCATCATCCCCAAAAAAATAATAAGAAAATTTTGCCTAATTTTTTTTACATAAAATAATCTATATATTTTAAATAAACAAAAGAAAAAGTGTATGTGCAAAAAGTGTTTGTTGCAGTTGTAGTGTTCCAAAATGTCTTGGTTAAATAATAGTTTAAATACGATAAAGGGTCAACTGACGACATTGGCCCAAGAGATTCTTGAAGAAACTGCAGGTCCTGGCGATGCCGAATATCATCGCAGTGCCACACCAACGGTAGATAATAGAACTGCCATAGAAATATTGGCCGATACGCAAAAAGATAAAGAAGATTTAGATAAATTGTGCTCTGAAAAAGATATTGAGGTAAGAGTTGGGATTGAAGAAGTGTGATGTGTGTGCTGCATGCATTGAGAGAAAGAAACGTTGTATATACACTCAACTGCATCTAGTATAGATAGAAATTTCGATTTTTTACCAATTGTTTGTGTAAAATGTTAACTTTTTTATTCCAAAAGGAAGTAACATGTTTTTGTTGTCCAACATTACAACACAACTCCTATTTTAATCGATTATTACACTACTTCCCATTTGCTAGTTAAACCTTTTTTATTAATGCTTTCAAGCTGCTAATAAAATTAGCAAACAATAGTGTAAAGTTGTGCAATTATTACTAGGATTATGCCCCTCCTCCGTCGTTTTGTCATTACAACATCAAGGTCATGAAAAATGGTCATAAATAATGATAATTTTTGTAAATTGCATCCTTACAAGTCTTAATAAATATGTACATACGTATGTACATATGTATGTATTTTATATTTCTATTGCTTGTATGCTGGAGAAATTTTCTTTAATTTATGATTAAAATCATGCATGCTTGCATTAATTTACGTGTTTTCGTTGCGGTAAGTTTACATTTTATTAATTGTAAAACTTTGTGGTTTTTGACCAATATTCATAATAAAATGTATTACTTAATATCGCCTTAATTTTAGTTTGAATTGCAATATTTTTCACAATACATACATACATATGTATATATTTGAGGTTTTATTTTAAACTTGGGATTTATTTACTCAAAATTCCTTTACATAATGTAAACATATTCTAAGAAAAATATGTACATATGTATGTATATATGTATGTATGTATTTTTGAACTTGAAGGCGATAAAAATATTTTTTCTGCGAGTCATTAGATTGGCTTTATATAAAAATTTCAAAATATGACGTGTTAAAAAAAGAATGGTCTCAATTGCGCAAATGGCGTCAAATGCGCCAAAATAAACAATTGGACTCCGTTATCTCACCAATGTTGGATATGAAGTATCTGCTAAGGAAACTGTTTCTCTTAGCGGATAGAGAGGGGCATTCCCTGTCTTTTCAACTGCGACAGTATTAATTCAAGGAGAGCCCAAGCCGTAATGCATGTCTGCCTAGTACCTAGCTCCCGGTTTTTACTGATATTAACATTGATATATCCCAACTATTTCTGGTTATAAGGTGTCTTGTACATTTAGCATTGAAAGAAGTTCGCAATAACTTGGTTCCCCCATTTTCAGCCTTTTAAAGAAAGTATACTGCTTTTGATAAAACTTAACGGGTTTGCTACTGAAATTGCGTTGCTTATATGTATTTAATGTTAGATCCAAGCTTTAGATTAGATATCTTAAAGATGCCTGCAGTTTTGACGGAGATTAAACTTTTATCTTTAAGATGACCAATTGGACTTTCAGATGTCATGACAGATTTATAATGATATAACGACTCAAATATAGCGAAAAACAGGATATCTCAATAGCCTGATGTGATGGAGAAATTCTGAGCTTTCTGAGGATATGGATTTAGCGATTCTCAATCCTTTAGAAAAGTATACTTTGGCCCCTGGGTTAAAAATTTGCTGTCCTGTGTGATTATGGATTTACTATGGAAAATTAAAGACATTGAAGCGATATAGTATACTCACAATTGGGACGAACGACGAATTTTTCGGAACGAATATTCGTCGTCAGAAATAGAACACACTTGGGTATATGAAGATGTACACAATCATTGCGTATGACGTAATTCGTCGTACGTAACGAATTGTGCGATAGGTTTATTTCTATTTCTTACGCAGACGAACGACGAATTAATTGGGGAAAATTGTTTTAAAACCAATTCCGGTAGCCCGAATTTGCTGAAATTTTGCGGTTGTGGGTACAGCTAATGACAATACAATATTATGTTCGAATATTCGAAATTATATTCGAAAATTCGAAGTTATGTTCGAAATTTTTTTTATGCTCTTAAAATAATCTCTGGGTCATAAAAACTAAAAATAAAATTTTGAAGCTGTTAAAATAATCTCAAAATTGGGCATATTCACAAAAATATAATTTTAGTTCTTTTCGAGCCCAATTTCCTACATTTTCTAATTTCGAAATAATGTTCGAATAAATTTTAAAGCTGTTAAAATTATCTCAAAATCGTGGAGATTCACAAAAATATAATTTTTGTTCCTTTTTCTTACTTTTTTCAATTTCGAACAAACAAATTTTGAAACGAATTCGCAGTACGAATAATTTGATTGTGATCCATTCGACGAATTTACGCAACGAATTTTTGTCGATTAGTTTGTCGTGCTATACGAAATTCGTCGTTCGTCCCAATTGTGCGTATACCAATAGGCAAGAAATAGACATATGTATATGAAAAAATAAAAAATATATTCAAATATAGACCTGATCCTCATAAAATTTTCAACAGCCTTTGTCTATGTTGCAACAAAAGATCATACACCAAATTTTGTTGAATTATCTTTAAAAGTTTTAATGTTGTCTATTTTATAAGTCGTTTAATAGAATTGTCCAAATATGTTATTCCTATTCAAAACCACATAAAGGGTTGCTAGCAAATCCCACTATGTACATATATTACATATATTTTTATATAAGTCTTGAATAAATTGTTTTTTTCCAAGGAAAAACTTTCAGATATCTTTTCTCTTATGTAGCACTTTCAACACAAATAACATACTTAAAGTACAATTTTGGAAAACAAATTTTGAATTTGAATTTTACATTAGTTTTTTGAATTTTATTCACCTATTTTGCTAATTTTTATCAGATATGACGAAAGTATATCTGATAGATGTATTAAAGACATTGAGCCCGCTGATATCTCAAGTTTTCAAAAAAATTCAGTAAATATTTGAACTGATCCTTCTCATAAAGGTGAATGCTAAAAATATGAAGGAGAAGTACTTTTAAGCTATACACTTTAAGGTACACAAAAGGCCTATTTTGGATAAAAGTTTGTGTGTTCATTTGAAATACATATTTGCCAACTAAATATTTTAATTATTACTACTTAAAATTTTTTTATACACTCCTAAAACTATGCTCTGTAAAATTTTAAATGTGAAAAAAATAATATTGAAATCAATATTGCCAGAAAATGTTTTGAAAAATCAGCACCCCCATAAATTATCCCTTCATCAACTAAGTTTTTTGCCTACCTTTTTTAAGAGAATTTTGTTTTTTGTTCATAAATAAAATTCAAAAACAACAGGTAAAAAGTAAAATTATGTTTTCCAATTGAAAATAGAGATTGTGTAGAATGGGAAAACCAAGAAAAAAATATTAAAATAAAAATTTTGGTGCATTTGTTGTTGCATTTTTATTATTTTTCATCAGAATTTGCACGTCAATAAAGTATTTTGCATATTGAAATTTCCAGTTAATTTCGTTGGGTTTTTCAAATTATTTTTTAATTGCTTTTTGGAATTTATTGTTTTATTGTTAAAAGGACTCGTGTTAAGTATTTTTCAATGCATATGAGGTAGAATATCAAGATTCTAGCATGTAATAGTTCTATAGTGGTAAACGGTGATATCCCCATACTTAGAGTGGCTAGGATGGTACTTAGTGTTAGCTTTATTGAATAAGAATCAATATTATACAATTCTAAATGAAATTCACACAGTACTCCCCAAACAGATGGGGTTTCCGTAATGTAGTTTTTGTTTATCAATACAAAATGACCAAAAACCCAGATTATATTTGTTATAATCTATAGATTTATACCCCACTAAAATTTTTTTCTAGGTCCAAATCCATTGATTTCCTAATATATCATGTATCCAATTCAAAATTACTTATTATTTTCGAAATTAAATCAAAGAAACGATAGATTTCATGTTAAGTCAAATATTGAAAAATTCTTATAGGTATATAGGATAATAAATCGGTTAAGAAATGTCCAAACTTAGTCGTTCCACTACTAAAATATCTAAAAATTGTTATTCTAATACATAGGAGTAATAAAAATATTAAATTTTATAAAATAATGCAGCAATATTAAAAAAATGAACAAAAAACCTAAAAAAGCAAAATACTTTATTGACCTTAAAAATTAACAATACGTTCACGTTTTAAAATATAAGATATTCTTTAAAAAGTACAACAAACAAATTGCTTTATTTTGCTAAAAATAATTGTTCAGAAAAAGTTTTTTTCTTAAAATTTATAAAATTTTACATAGGCGAATTACTTAATTGATTCACTGTCATATGTCAAATTTTGTTGATATTTAAACTTAAAATATGTACAATTATTCATTGTAATCTTCTTTAGAGATTTACAATCAAAATATCATAGTAAGAAGTAATGCATAATGTGAAAGGAATGTGTCCAACTGATTCCAATTTATGTTATTCAAATTAAAATAAAATCAAGCAAGAGTGTTAAATACTGCTATGTTTAATTTAATATAATTCTTACTATAGCATATTGATATATTGACGCTTTAAATTAAAAATAAGAGAAAAAACTTTTTTTCTTTCCAAAATTGAAAAATAAAATAATGCAATATAATTTTATTAAATCTCCGATTTCTTTTGCAGATTTTGGCACTTCGCAAACAGATTGAAACTTTACAAAATCAAATAAGTGACACTGGAGGAGGTAGCAGTGGTAATACAACAAGTGGAGGTGCCAATAGTGGACGTACTTCAAAAACGGTAAGTTATATTTGGCTTTTATTTAAATAATCAACGAAATACTTCTTTTTAAATAACTGTTCCAGTTGAGGTTTGATAAAATTAAACTGAAAATATATTTTATATTTATAACGATTTTAATAAATATGGAATTAAATACATAAAATTTTATTAAAGAAGAATATGTATTTATTTACATTTTGATAAAAAAAAAATGCAACGTGTGCAACGTATAAATGTTTGTTGTTTGTTTGACAGAGTTTTCTGTTTACAATCAAATGCATTTTCAAGATAATCGTCTGTTATCAAAAGATAACAATATTTGATGTAATATACATATTTATGTTGTATGCTTATAAAAAATATTATTCATATTATACTTTAAAGTTTTATTTTTTACCTGTCAATAAGCACATATTATTCAGCTTTTTAGGAATTGATTCATTTTGGATTGAAGCAATACATTTGAACATATTTTATAGTATCAAAAAACTGCCTTTATTCAGTTCAACCATTGGTCAGGAGAAGAACAAAAGTATTTCAATTAAATAGTAAAGAAATCATTATTTTATACTTCTGGTGTCGGAAGGCATTTACTGTGAATTTGTATGTTTAATTTTTTTTCATTATTTCCAAAAATATTTGAATTATGCACATTTTTGGAATAATGATTAGGCCTACTTGAAAAAAAAAACGTTTTCGTTTGTATCTGTCATTTTTTTCGGATTTTCTATTTGCTTTTTCGCTCTTATTTTAACAATATAATGTTTATCATTATTCGTTTTCTGTTTGTTCATTTTGTTTTATATTTTTATTTACTTTATTGCACACTCGTACAATAAAATAAAAATCCTACATTTATACCAATTTTTCTTTTTTCGGTTACAAACTCACATTTATCTGCCATAAAATATGGTCGTCATTTAATTCAGAGAATAGCACATTTGATTAAATTAAACTTTATCGAAAGGTTATCCGTTCGAAAATGTATTTTGTAACCAACTGTACTGCAAAGAATATGTCATAATATGAAATGTTAATTAGTTTAATATAATGAATGATAACAATTTTATTTTTCTGATTTTTATTATATTGCATGTTCAATAGTTTTATTGGTTAAATGTTATAGTAGTAGTTATTAAAGATTTGTTGAATTATTCGAAATATGGACTTGTATGTTGCAAACTTTAAAATATTCAAACTAGTGATTATAAAAACATTTTGAATATTTTATAATAAACATTGTTGAAAGTTTAAATAAGTTTCTTTTAAATGTTTTTCCAATCATCTGTGATACACCTCAAACTCCTTGAAATATCTGTAGAAGTGATGCTTTTGTCTTTTATGTTGGGAGTAAATAAGAGGCATACCACCGCTTCTTCCGTTCCCTAAATAAAGAGAAACTAGATTCTTTACATCCATTTGAATTTTTACGTAAGACCGATAATGTGGTAATTGTCTCATGCCGTATATAAACTCAACCTCCAACGCATGCTATCCAAGTTAAGAGTGGCTGATTGATATTACCTGGTTTTACCAGTCTGAAAATTCAACCCGAACTCCTTCAAATATCTGAGTAGACGCTATGCTTTTGTCTTTTATGTAGGAAGAAAATACCTCCATATAGTTGAAATGGTAATAGAAGAAAAATAAATAAAAATTTCAGTATCATGCTCTGCACTCTAGGACATAAAATATTTCTCATTGTGTCTAGTTCCACTTCGTCTTCAACGACTCAATTTCTTGCGAATGCTGGAATTGAGCTGTGACGGGTTATTATTCTCACTAGAGTGCCTATACTCTTCCAATCTAATCGTAATAGTACTCAAGTTGCTTAACCTCGGACAGAATCCTATAGTCGTGAAAGATAGGAAGTTTTACCATCCTATCTGTTCTATTAAGGTCCAGATCCGAACCCTGCTTGACCCCAATTTCATTATAATAAAATGAAAAAATTAAAATGAGAATGAAAAATCTTTGAAAGCTCAAGGTTCGGACAGGTTTAAAAATGGCATAGAATAATGCGTTCCAAATCTGAACCCATTAGAATCTAATGCAGAATCCCTTCACCCTAGACATTCGGGTAGACTTTCGAATTGAATTGTCTCTGAAGCAGGACATTAGTGTGTAGATGTAACATAGACTTTAGAGAACACCCTCTCTGCGGTCTCGGAAATTTATTGCTGAGGAGGGCTTGATCATGGAACTTTCCAAGACGCTAATAGCGGAAAAGTGTGATATTTAGGTTTCATAATAGAAACACAATGAGTAAAAGCTTAGATTCGTTAACCTGGGCTTTACGACAGCGTTGGATCATCAATTTGATGATAGTAAGAATCCAGATGTACATTCTATAGCAGGATATAACCCTTGGTTGTTTTATGATTTCATTCGATAAAATAAAGCTAAAAACAAATGTTTGAAGACACTTCATAAGAAGCGTGCGAAAAATGTACTTTCAGAATAAAACATATCGAGGGACTATATTCAATAGTCCCTATCTAAAATAATACAAGTTTTCAGGAGAGCAAAAAAACTGTTTATTTCGCTAGTTAGTGAAGATTTTTTAATTTTTTCTTCTACAATATATTTCTACGACCATATACTAAACCCTTATATAAAAAGAATTTTAAATTTTGCATTATTTGCAAAATTATTCACAAATTTATATCAGATAGAGCTTATTTTTCTACGAAAATATTCATTCAACCAACAGAGTTTTTCATGGAAATATAAAATTTTTATTTGAATTAAAATCAATAAATATTATATTTTATACAATTTAATGGAGGAAAATAAACCAAATTGTTGAAAAAGCAACAGATTATAATGTTTTGGTCCAAAATCAAAGTTATATGGTTAAACACGACAATAAAATTTATTTAATTAGTATCATAATGAGCGATATCTCAAAAACTATTAGACCGATTTTAAACATATTGACGGATTTGTGTTCAGCATGTCCAAATTATTAAGAAGACTTGTTTTGCAACAGAAAATCATCCAAAGGGATAGAGTTTGAAGCAATTTTTGGATAAGATAGAGAGTTTTGCATTCAGAATTTTTCTTTTTTTAAGATAGAGAAATTTAAAAAAAGCTATAAAATTGCCAAAAAATATTTTTTTTCTTTGAAATTTATATTACTGATGCGGGATAGGTTGCTGAATATTTTGCCATCAAAATCTCATTTTCATAAAAATGACAGATAGCGACTATTGAATATAGTCCCTCGATATAAAAAATTCAACTATAAAATTGCTCTTGTATAACTAACAGATTGATTTTTGTTAAAAAAAAAGTAATATTTCTTCTTCCTACGACAGTGAAAGAACATATTATTTAATCGTTTCATTTGGACGATTTAATTACATATCAATTTAATTATAAATTCTTTTTCAGAAACCACATAAATAACTTTAAAAATGTTCATGCGTCCCCATTTTGTTCTATATATTCTTTTTTTATCTTAAATAATGCTGATAGAAACCAAATTTTATTATCTTTAAAAACCACCCTAATTAATGTCTATATTTTGTTTATCATATTTGATTGTTGCTGTTGTTATTATAACAATTTCATTAGTTCAAAATGCAAATCATGTCCTACACTCTTTCAACAGGATTTTTATCTCCCTCAATGTGTATATGAGAATGTAAATTCGATAATATTGATTGATCTTATCTTACCAACATTTAACACTATCTATATATTTATCTATTTAGTCCATATTGTGTTGTCACAACATCTATCACCTGGTCTAAAAAAAATATGGGTGGGTGGGGGATATATTAGTAATAATATTTCTCCCCCATTGCAGCTTTTTCTTTGGACGCTGTGGGTATATAAGTGGCTTCACTGACTAGATTATATTCATTTGTATATTTTGAACTCTGTCATAGTGAACCTGCATAAAAGTGTATTACATAAATTACTTGCAATTTAAATAGTTTTTTTTGTTAATTTTTTTCTTATATTAATTGCTGTTATACATTTAATTTTTTGACCTGAATTAGTGTAAATTTATTTGTATACGTTGTGTTTTATTTTCGTTCGTTTTTTCTAAAGAAACGTGTTAAGCATTTTAAACACTTGTTGAAGGGAAATTTATTTATCTAAATTCAAATTTAAATATTTGTTTAAAGCTGTTTTGTTGGCGGAAGTTACACATAATGTTGTCGTTGTAATAAAGATAAGAAAAAACTAATTATTATAAATACAAAAAAGAAATTACCATAAGGTAAGTTTAAGAGTTGTTATTTTATACTTTTTAACAAATATTATTTTTCCTTTGTGTTCAAAAGAATATTTTCTTTTTCAACTAAATGATTATTAGTTAAGACAATTTGCGTTTGAATGGACATCTAATAGAAAATATGTACATTTCTATAATATGCGAATACTTGTATAAAAATTTGTTTTACTTTGAAATTTAATACACACGATTCTGATTACCCTACAGACCGTAACAGTTGTGTGTAGATGATTTTGTTTAAAAATATATTATTGTAATTTAATTTTGAATGGTTTTAAATCAGTTTAACTTTGCATTTTTGGTGAAGTTAGTATAACATTTTTATTGTAATTGAAAATCCCTCAAATTTTAAAATAATTGCTTTATCCGTTCAGGAGCGCCACCTATCGGAAAAATTAAGGTTTAGAATTTTTATCTCTGTTCCTTGCTACTTGAAAAGGCAACAATTTAAATTTCTTCCTTGCAGTCCGTTGTTTTCGGACTAGCAAAATGTGTTTTGGAAGGACAAATAGAAAATGTTTTAAAATCCTGGTAAAGCTAATGTTTTGCTTTAATTTTTTACCGAATAAATTAAAAAACGTTAGAAGTTTTCCATATAAAGTTAATTTTAAAACTGCGATCAACAGTAACAGAAAAATTATAGGTTAAGGACAATGTAAATCTCTAAGCAAGAGAGAAAAGAGATGGGAATCCTTCCCAAAGTTTATCATTAAAAAAAAACAACTTCATCCCATAATATAGACTAGATTACATCCAGATCCCACAATGTTTCTGAATATAAATATGTATAGTGAAGTTTATTCCCTAGCTATTTTTTTCCTTTGTATTGTAGGACTATGGCAAATCATTTGCTCTATAGTCTTTCAGCATTTTCACGTAACTCACAAAAGTCGGTAGGAGTATTGTTTCATTTATCTATGAAAGCTCAAACCGAACAATATCCGGTTAATGTTTATACCTAAAGTTCTTAGGCAACTTCTATTTAATTCTTTTAGTACCCCAGTTGCCTTTGCATCGAGGTTTGAACGTAAGGTGTTAGACACTGCAATTTATTCTACAATTTCTAAATTTATTGTTAGTATCGCGAAATCTGTCAAAAATCTTCCTAAAATAGTTACAAATAAAAAACCCTTCTAATTCAGTAAAATACGAATCTTTTTAGTTCGTTTGTCAGTATCTGGGTATATAACGAAACTTTGTTTTAGCTAACAGTTCTATCAACGTTATCAGATCTTTTTGATATGATGATTTAACTACATGTCTCTCCATATAAATAGCTACAACAGGTACCGATGTAACGAACACCAGCATCAGTTCCGTTGCCTTGCATATCACTAGGATCTCAACTTAAAGATCTGCAGGTTTTTGTATAAATGAATATATTTCGTCATCCATCAGTTCTGTTGCATTGCAGATCAATAGCATCTCAGCTTCAAGATCTGCAGTTTTTTATATAAATGAAAATGTTTAGTCAAATATTGTTTTATTTTAAACACCTCTTAAAACTGTTAGGGATTGTCCTATAATAGTGACAAGATGTTGAAGTGCTTCACGTGAACACTTGCCGTGTTGGTCTTATTTCATGATGGTACTTTTTCAACCACTTGGTGAGTTGACTAGACAACTCACCACCGCTCCTTTGTGTTTCTTGCCGGTGACAATTTTTGTACATGGTTTTGCCGATTCATGTACAAGCACTTTGGTCATGTACTCGAGTTATCTAATCTTTGACCATTGCTGCCTCGTTGTTTAACTTCCCAGATGCAAAAATATCACTTCCGTTTACAAGCACGCAGATGGGATGGCCTCTATTGAGGCGGCAACAGCACCAAAACTAAGAGACCAAAACACGAATCCATTAAATAAGCCGAGAACTTTGTTCTTACTCACAGAGAACACACTGTGGTACCTGGAAAAGGAAGGAAAATTCAATGCCTCTCATCCATCACCATTCAAACCATTACACTATACATTCATTCGACTCATTGAGAACAACATCCGACATACTTACTCTAGATATATGTGTGGGCAAAATCCGTATACTCCAATTCCACAGTCACTCCTCTGTGGGGTGCATCAGTCTTTTAAGCGACATTATCTTCCCTCAAATTTAGTCTTAAACCACAGCCACCACATGCACCCCGGTGGGACCTATCCAATAACCGGAACAAGACAAAGTCCGAAACTCTACCCTGCTGGCTATCCAATAATACCTATACTCTGCAGTTCAAACAAATCCACATAACTTCTACAGCCTTCTAACGCCTCAATAAGATCACTTTCAGTAATTTTCATTGAGTGCTAGCAACTGGGCAGTCATTGAGGTTGGAGCCGTTTCCTGTCAAGATGTCGTAGCTTTATTAACGATGTTTGTTGAATATATATATGTTGAATGCTGGTAGGAACACAATGTAATTTAGATACTTATTCAGTTTTTTACTCAATGGCACAAAGTCAGTCAATACTATCCTTGTTTTCAATGATGATTTACTCCAACTATATATGTATATTGTAAGCGATCAGATAAGTTATTTAATTACAGTTTTTCACGTAATATAAATGTTTATGTAAACATTGTTTGGTCTAATATATAAAATCAAAAGCTGCGTTCAAAATGTAGCATTCTCTCTTAGTCCTTCTTGCCAAAATGTTTTCCACCCATTCCATTTGTTTTTCACTTTATTCAGTTCAGTTTCTTAGTTAAACAAAAAAAAAAAAAAACACAAGTGTATTTTTGTCATTTTAATTTTTAACACACATATGAAACATATGTTAGACTTATTATTAAACAATTTTTTTCTAACTAAACTATATACGTTTGTTTGAATATCTTTGGAAAAAGGTATTTTGAAATCTACACGTAGATACATATTTGAAACTTACAAATATACAAAGTTATTTTGTGACACATTAAATAGAGTTACTGCAAGCATGCATACCTGCATATTCATACCCGGCCAAGTAACGTTAAAATACTCTATAGTATGTGTGACTGTAAACAAATATTAATGAACAAATGTTTCAATTGTGTGTTTAAGTTATAAGAAAAACTAAAATTAAAAGCACTATTTAACTATTTTTCTTTATTACTCGTAGTTAGATACTTTTAACAAGTACTTTTGTACAATTAGTAATTAAATGAAGGCCAGTTTAATACTAATACTGGCAAATGTAAAATACATATTGCAGTGTGTTTTAAAGTAAAATATTTACTTAATTTTTTGTTGGTTTAAATTTATGTCATCTTGTTTTGAAGTGAAACATTTTTATTTTTGCATAATATCTAGTGTCTAAAAAAATTCCTTTTGGCAATGGAACGGAAATAGGTGAGAATTATAATAAAGCGAACAAAATTGGTAAATCATGAGAAACTGTGAAATATAAAATTTGTTGCGGTGATTTTATTTTTTTTTAGATAATTTTTTGTTGTGAAAAAGTGATATTTAGCGATATGACGCAATTTAGTATAGAATATGTGCAATTTGTTGCTTTTAGAAAAAGTAAAAGTTTATTTCAAGTTTAAAAACATGTTTACTTTTTTTTCGTTAATGTAATGTTATATTGAGCATTGCAGTTCTATGGAGCGATTCTTATGAAATTTCATTTGGTAGAGAAATTTTAAGTTTATACATCACTTGTTTATGTCAAATTTCATCACTATAATTGTATTTTAAGCCAATTATGAACGTTTAAGCCAACTTATGAACGTTCTTTAAAGTACCTTTATGGTGGCTAGGGTCAAATGTGGACCGATTTTTTCCCTTAATGTGGAATAATCGTAAGATGATTCAGTCTCCTGGAAGTAATTCCTTAAAATTAAAATTTAATCTAATTAATGTTCATTAGGGACATTTTCAGCTCTATCGGTCAAGAACTGCCGGTCAAAGTTGGACATTTTGGTCATACAGGGTTTTATTCAAATGAGTGTAACTTTTCACTTATTGGTCCTAGTAAAAATTGTCCAAAGGAGTTCAGATATCTACTGATGGCCTACTATCCCATAGTACTAACCTTGGTGCAAATTTCATCCAAATCGGAAGACATCGATTTTTAAAGTTGGGTCACTTGACACGAAATTCCCCATATATATGTCCAACATCAAACTAACCTCGGAAATGCTTCTAGCGACGTGACTTCTCGTTCTCGTACCAATTTTTCCAACTTTTCCATGTGGAAGAGTTGCTTTCCCTTGAACTTAATTTAAAATTATTGTAAGATGATTCAGAAACTCAGTCTCCTGGATATAAATCCTTAAAAATTTTTATTCAATGTTCCTTCCAATGTTCAAAGCATTTTGATCTAATTTTAACAAAGGCTATTTAAAGGCAAGAAAAGTGTTCCAGTGTTTAATTGCCCTTATCAAATGCTCTGCATTCGTCATATTCCGCTCGTACTGTTAATATATGTACGTACTAACAAAGTCATTGAGGAGACTTTTCGTCTTCCTGGACGACAATTTCTGTCGTCCTACACATGATTGATACCAAGTGAATTAGCTCTTTCGTTATTAATAATCTTCCAGTAGATTGGTGCCCATTGATCTTACCACCGAATGAAAAGTCAGTTATAGCTTTCTTACAGTGTAATACTTTCTTAGACTTAAAACTTTTCTGCTGATGATGATTTGTTCCCCTTTGGATGTCGGAATTCCCCTTTGAATGGTAATGGTAATGTTTTGAGCTGGGGACTATAATTTGGAAGACGATATATCTCCCATCTTAGAGTCGTCTATGTGGCATGATTGATGGTCGTTCTTACGACAACTGAAACTTCACTTCGGAACGATTAGGCCCATAATTGTCATCTAAGCGACAACTTTATCAAATAGAAAATATCGATGATAACTGAGTTTTTTAGATCTGAATACAACAGATCACAAAATGTTTCTTAAGTTTTGACAAATTATATAATTCTTAAAATTTAAGTACAATTTCGGGCGTTAGTAATCTCTATAAAACCTGCTAAACTTAATATCCAAATTATTTAAATTAAAAACAAATTATTACTGATTGTGCTCATTCAGCAAAGTGTAACACATTTTAAAATAATTTCACATTCAATGATCAGTGAGCTGTAGTGTATAGTGATCATATATTAAAGATTATTTATTATTTAGGTCAATATGTTGCATTTAAGCATGTCATCATCAGGTATTGGAGACCTTGTAATTTTATTTTTATTTAATATGTACACATATAATTATAGAAAAAGCGAAAATTTCTATTGTTTTCCATGATTATTAAATAATTATGAAAAGCGAAGCCATGCTTTTTTTTCTACAAATTGTTCTCAAAATTATTTAGACCCTAACATGCTTGCCTTGCTAAATTGCCACAATTTGTGGACACTGCTATTGCGTTTGTCATTGTTAAAAGGTTGACCAAGTTTTTTTTTTTATCTGAACAATAATGAAAATGAAAACTCATGTAAACAATAACTTTTAGTGGACATTTTCTATTTTAAAGTTTTATTTTTGTTCATTTGATTTTTTGCATGTGCATGTCAGTCATATTTTTCTGTAATTTTGTCGTTAAAAGATTGTTTTATTGTCATTTAATTGCAATTATTATTATTGTTATTTTTTTTTCTATTAATATTTTCCATGTAGTTTTCCATTGTAAAATCTATGAATGCATGGAAAAAGTTTAGGTTTATTTGTAAAACCTACAAAAACAGAGTTACGCTTGACAAGATATTGACTTTGAAAATGTTGCTGCTGGTTGTAATAATGACAAAAATAATAATAATACGTTTATAACGTGTTTCGTAAATCAATTTTGTTTTTGATTTAAAATAATGGATAATGTGCTATTTGTTAAGTGAATTCCCTAAAATTACAATTTGTTTTTTTTTGGAACTATTTTTAATTGAGTGATATTCTAGTGCTCAAAATTCTATTTTTTAATGAAAATTCGAATTTCTAATGATTTGATTTTTTTATAGTGAATATCCAAATTTTAAAGAATTTTCGAATATTCAGAAAAGTATCGAATTTTTGTGGTTTGAATTCGTTTTTTTGCAGAAATTCAAATTTCTAGATAAAATTCGAATGAAATAAATAAATTCGAATAAAATGAAATTTCGAGCATTTAATGAAATTTTGAATTTTTATTGATTTTTTTGAAAATCTATGAAATTTTAATTTTTTTGTAAAATTTAGAAAATCTACTGAAATTTTAAAATTTTAGTTAAAATTTTGAATTTATGTTCAGTTTTTATTAACGTTTCGAGTTTCTGGTGAATTTTTGAATATCTAGTGAAATTTTTAAAATAAAATTAAATTTCGAATTCGGATTTTTCGAATGAAATTTCGAATCTTTAGTGATTTTTTTGAACATCTTTGAAATTTTAAATTTTTTGTAAAATTTAGAAAATCTACTGAAATTTTAAAATTTTAGTTAAAATTTTGAATTTATGTTCAGTTTTTATTCACCTTTCGAGTTTCTAGTGAAATTTTTGAATATCTAGTGAAATTTTTAAAATAAAATAAAATTTCGAATTCGAATTTTTCGAATTTCTAGTGAAATTTTTACAAAAATTCGATTTTCCCGTGGAAATTCTATTTTTAGGTAAAAACTCTTAGGCGAAAATTCGAATTTTTAATAAAATTTTAAAAATCTGGTGAAATTTTGAATTTCCAGGGAAATTTTGAATTTCTAATGAAATTTTGAATTTCCAGGGAAATTTTGAAT
The DNA here is from genome assembly GCF_015586225.1 of Lucilia sericata. NCBI lineage: Eukaryota > Metazoa > Arthropoda > Insecta > Diptera > Calliphoridae > Lucilia > Lucilia sericata. The sequence goes on along the minus strand of NW_023994435.1, from coordinate 163,944 downwards.
TTCTAATGAAATTTTGAATTTTTAGTGAAATTTTAAATTTCTAGTAAAATTTCTTCTGAAATTAGAATTTCTGGTGAAATTTGAAATTACTAGTGAAATTTCGAATTGTTAGTGAAATTTTTAATTTCTAGTGAAATCCCGAATTTCTAGTGAAACTTCTAATTTTTAGTAAAATTTGCAATTTCTAGTGATGTATCAAATTTCGAATTTCTCTAAAAATTTAAATTTTTAGTGAAATTTCAAATTTCTAGTGAAAATACGAATTTCTATTAAAATTTTAAATATTTGGTGAAATTTTGAATTTCTAGTGAAATTTTCAATTTCTAGTAAAATTTTGAAATTTCTGGTAAAATTTAAAATTTCTTCTGAAATTAGAATTTCTGGTGAAATTTGGAATTACTAGTGAAATTTCTAATTTCTAGTAAAATTTCGAATTTTTAGTGAAATTTCTAATTTCTAGTAAAATTTCGAATTTTTAGTGAAATTTCTAATTTCTAGTGAAATTCTAATTTCTAGTGAAATTCCGAATTTCTAGTGAAACTTCTAATTTTTAGTAAAATTTGCAATTTCTAGTGATGTATCAAATTTCTATTGTAATTTGGAATTTCTCTAAAAATTAAAATTTTTAGTAAAATTTCAAATTTCTAGTGAAATATCAAATTTCAAGTGAAATTCTAAATTTCTAGTGGAATTTCAAATTTCTAATTTTCAAATTGGATTTTTCAAAAAAAAAAAATTGAATTTCTAGGGAAATCTAATATTACTAGAGAAATTTAGAAATGTTGGTAGAAAATCGATTCTATTGAAAGTTTCTTTGCTAAGCTATATACACATCTAAGTCCCATAAGGACTTGACTCATCATTGGATCATTATTATTTGAAAATTATACTGGTTAAGCTGTGACTGTAGGTGATATTTAAAACACTCTTTTTAAAAAGCCAAGTCGTTTTCCATGTTAAAAGTAGTCTACCATTTCCTTTAACACATTGGACACGTGACAGCTGTCACATCATGGTAAAAAACCATGACAAAATTTTAAGTCGATTAACATGTTAATTTTAACCCATAAGCACTTAAATACCAAATAATTACAAGATGTAAATCAAATTTTTAATTCTAACATCATCAGATAATTTTAATATTTTGTTACAAAAACTGAATGAATAAAAGAGAGAGCGATTGTATAACACAAATGTAATAGTGAGCATGCAGCCAGCATGGCGTACTTCCGGTATTTTTTGTTTTGGTTTACAAAAATTCTAAATGTCAAAATGTGCAAGCGCATTTTATCTAAATATTGGTATTTATTTAAAAATTCTACATACGTGTATGTAGTTTTTTTTATCAAACGATAACCTGTGTAAAGTCTGTATAGTATAGGCCACCGTATTGACCCGTATATTTAGTACATGGTTTTATTTGTTGTTTTTGTAAATTGGCCTAAATGGATAACTATAAAATGTTGTCTATGTTCATCATTTAATCATTAGTTGTCACACACTTGTGTTTATTTAGTGTTCATGGGTTTTTTTTTCTTTTTCTACTTTATTTTCTAGTTTCTATGCTTTACTGATCACCACTACTGATCATCATTTCAATTGCTCTTCATTTGTTTAATCATAGTTTAGTCAATATCAATAAGTATACATATGTATTTGTTAGAGTTTTTTGCTTTTGCCTTGTTATATGTATTTGCCATTGTTTTGGTATGTGTGATTGTTAGGGTCTTCCCAAATCAAAAAAAGTATTCGAACATTTTGTGAGAGCTTTCATTAATGATTCTAAATGTGAATGTAGATGTAGGTTATGCTCTCTAAAACAATATAGAGTTTTTATTTTTAGGGCTTACAAAAAGTAGTTAAGCACTCGGAATTAGATAGTGTTTACACTCTTCTTAGTCATTTATGATCCCCAAATAAGAGCAGTACCGTGGAAAGATTATTTAGGTAATCTAGTAGTTTTTACAAGTAAGAGATTTTGATCTCCTCGCGTATTGTTGGGACATTGACAGTGCTGACTTCTTTATTATTTTTCAACATTAGGTGATGATGCCATTCTACGTAGTTGCATGCCGTATAGCTTATTAAGTTTATAACAGAAGAATTTTGAACTCATGGTCTGGAGCTGGTAGTGGGCCAATTAGCCAGTGCTATTGATCTGATTTGAATTTTATTTAATATAAAGGCTCTGCTCTAGAATTCTAATATTGTTGATCTGAATGGGTTTACAATTTTCTCGTCTTAGATTAAATGTAAAATGAGTACTGTATGTTATGCCTTTGAAACGTCTATATACCAGTTCAGGAGTAGGAAAGAGTACAGAAACCATTTTAGATATTTATCGAGATAACATATTATAACTATATCATTTTGTTTATTTTTGAGTTGTTGTTCTTATGGCAGTTGTCAGTGTATTTATTGGCATTAACTTCTATAGCTTTAAATAGCATTATCCAACATCTTCTCATAATGAAGTATAAATGTGACTTAACAAAGCTATTAAAATAGTGCTTGAGTATATTTAGTAGATTCGATGCACGAACACTTACCTTGACGGCCTTATTTTACGGTAGTCTTTTTCATCACTTTGTACATGGCTGAGCCGAGCCTTGTACAAGCACTTTGCTGGAAAACTCGAGCTATCTGATCTCTTGCCATAGTAGTCCCGTTGCGGAATGACAGGCAGTATGGGATCAATCCCAATGCAAACCCCGACAAGGAAAAAACAATCACTGGTCTAAAGTCAATAGAAGGGGCGACAAACCCCAACATCAGGTGAAATCAATCTTCTGGTGATCACCCTTATGATGTCATGCAAGATTGCATTATTTAATATGCAATCCCCATCAACTAATGACCCATTCCAGTGCATTCCTTAACCTCTTAAAGCCCGCGCAACCACACTACTGAGATGGCTCTGTTGATTCGGCAATAGCACCTAGAGACGTATTTGGTAGTCCGAAATACCCAGCCAATAAATCAGGATCCCTCTGTATGTCAGATAATGTGACAAAGGATGTATAAATTTCCAAAGTCAATTCGAACCATAAAGAACGATCTACGGAATGACAGGCAACTACCAAGTGTCAACCTGAAAACTCCCAAAATATACTGGCGCCCTACTACGCAAAGAGTAAGAAATACTCAACGGGTTCAGGAATAGACCCCATGTCTAATCATTTCAAGGAAAGGCCAATTGAAGATCACCAGTTTATAGTCCCGGCAGACTAGAGGTATTGGTAGCACCTCTATACCCCGGGATTGCAATACACCAAAATGGAATTTTTCATCAAGGAAACATGTCCCGGGGGGTATGTCGTTACAGTATGGCTGATAATATTTATACCAGAACTGCTCAATAAATGACACCTGTATCTGTGTAACACATCTTAAGAAAACAATTACAATGCGTTTTTGTTCCGCTTCCCATATGATTGATATAAATAACCTGATCCACAACCATTTAATACCTAAATGAAATGTAAATGTCATCCACAAAATAGTATTGTCAGTGAATTCTTTACAGTAGTTGTGATAATTGTACCAGATCTTCAGACCAAATCTTTTAAATACCTTATCATTTCTATTCCTGGTATACGTTAATCTATATATATAAAATTCTAACGTTACTGACTGACTGACTGACTGACTGACTGATTCACTGACTGATTCATCATCGCACAGCCTAAACGGTTGAAGCTAAAGAGCTGAAATTTGGACAGGAGGTTGGTCTCCCGCCAAATAGATCCACTAAGACGGGATTTTTGGAAATTCGAATGTTTAGGGGGTAAAAAAGGGTAAAAACGGGTAAATTCGGTAACCTTATATCTCCTAAACTAGAAAAGATACAAAAACAGTTTAAAGCTTATCGCCGTTCATTTAAAAAATAAACGGACAGGTGTCTGGTACTTTTTTAAAATTCGGCCCCTTTAGGGAATAAACGGGTAAAAACTGTATTTTGGTACTTTTTTCGCACCCCATGTATCTTTTAAACCAGTGCACATTCAAAAAATATTTTTGACTCCTTCATAACTTAACGAAAAAATAAAAATATGAATTTAGTACTTTTTGGATATTCGGACGTTTAAGGGGTTAAAATTGTACCTATTTTTGGTACTTTTTTCATAAAACATTGTTTTTGGTTTATTAACTTATACATATGAATACATAATAACGGGCTCCCACTACGATGTTGCAACTTTTTGGAATAGAATTTTTATTTCGTTAATGGGGAGGAAAAAAGTACCAAAAGGGGTAAAAACGGGAAATTTGATTTTATTTAACCACAATGATCCAATTTAGATAAAATGGGGTGTTATTTGGAACCCCGGTATCAAGTGATATTTTTTGGTACTTTTCATTCTCCAACTGGTCCTTTTTGAGTTTTCTATGATATTGAAATAGAAACATGAAATTAATAATAAAGGGACTTTTCGCTACTTTTTCGTTCTACACAGGTACTTTTTTGAGTTTTCTTTAAAATAAAACCTAGAAACATGAAATTAAGCATGTAGAGCTCGGAGTAAATGAGAATCTATAAAATGGGACTTTTTGGTACTTTTTCGTTCTTCAAAAGGTACTTTTTGAATTTTCTATAATATTGAACCTAGAAACATGAAATTAAACATGTAGAGACCGGAGTAAATGAGAATCTATAAAAGGGGACTTTTTGGTACTTTTTCGTCCTTCGACTGGTACTTTTTGAGTTTTCTATAAAATTTAACCTAGAAACATGAAATTAAGCATGCGGAGGCCTTAGTTAATGAGAATCTATAAAAGGGGACTTTTTGGTACTTTTTCGTCCTTCGACTGGTACTTTTTGAGTTTTCTATAAAATTTAACCTAGAAACATAAAATTAAGCATGTAGAGCCCTTAGTAAATGAGAATCTATAAAAGGGGACTGTTTGGTACTTTTTTTCGTCTTTCGACTGATACTTTTTGAGTTTTCTATAAAATTTAACCTAGAAACATGAAATTAAGCAAGTACAGCCAAGATTAAGTGATAACCTATAAAAGGGGACTTTTCGGCACTTTTTCGTTCTTCAAAAGGTACTTTTTGAATTTTCTATAATATTGAACCTAGAAACATGAAATTAAGTACGTAGAGCCCGGAGTAAGTGAGAACATATAAAAGAGGACTTTTTGGTAATTTTTCGTTCTTCAAAAGGTACTTTTTGTGTTTTTTATAACATGAAATTAACCATGTGGAGCCCGGAGTTAATGAGAATCTTTGGTAATTTTTCGTTCTTCAACTGGTACTTTTTTAATTTTCTATAATATTGAACTTAGGAACATGAAATTAAATAAAAGAGGTCTTTTGTTACTTTTTCGTACTTCATTGGTACTTTTTGAGTTTTCTAAAATATTGAATATATAAACATAAATTTAAATAGGGGACTTTTTGATATTGCAGATATACATACATTTACAATAATATTTATTTTATTCCATTACGATGAGGGTAGCGAAGCACACTGGGTATAGCTAGTTAAAATTAAATATTTTCCAAAAGGTGTAAACAAATTTATCATAAAACCCTAATGATTTTATGAATGAACTATAAAAAAATTTCATAGAGAAACCCTAATTACCAGGTATTATGCAGGTATGCTGTCTACATTCATTCAAAATACTTGTATTTCGTATCATTTGTTGTTATCAGTGTATTCTAACATTAATACACACACTCATACATATTTATTATCATCACTCAATGTTAATGGCTGTAGCTTAAACACAATTTTCCATTAAATATTTTAAGTTTTTTTTTTGGTTACACTTTTTGGCATGTGCATCCGTTCGTTGTACTCTCTCATACATTGAAGCACACAGTCTAGTACATGTGTCAAGCTACCGTGCTACCAAATTGGCCTTTAATTTGGTAGGTACATGTGTGAGTTTTATATACATATATTTTGCCTCGTGCTACACACTTTCATAACTTTGTAAAATGTTTGAAATTTTTTTCTGTGTGTGTTCATGTGTGTTTAGAATATTCAATATCACAGCAATAAAATTTGATGTATTTTATTTTAATGTCTAATCATTGCTGTTAAATTGGTCAATTATACAATATTTTATTTAATTTTTTGTTGTTTCTATTTTTGTGTCTCTTAAATGCATCATTCAATCACATTAACTATTATAAATGTTCATGTTTTTGGAGGATTTTTTTTTTAATTTTTATGTAGATTTAAATGATTTGTTTTATTTGATATTATTTTTCATTGTCATTTAAATATAGTTTGGTTTAAAAAGTTATAGTGGAATGCATAAGTTAGACGATTGCAATAGAATCGAATAGCTTGGGCGAAAGAGAATAATTCTAATTAGAAATTTTAATGCAAAAATTATAATGTTATTGCAAAACAATGAATCAATTTGATTATATTATGAGAATACTTCTCCCTGCAATGAGGTCAAAGAACAGTTCGCTAGTAAAATCCCCAGATGGATAGGAAGTGATACATTTCTAGTCTGGTAACTGAATCATTAGTGACTGGAACATAGGGAATTTATTAAGAACGTAAGCTTAAAATCTAGTTACAAAAACATTAGTTGCAGAATCGATTTGATTTTGATCAATTCACATTTTTAGGTCCCTATATGAAGAACTGATTGAGCTAACTAGATTAAAGAAAACTGACATACAGCATCTCCTCTTTATATAAATGGGGGTTTACCTAAACTACGTAGTTTACAGCTTTTCATAAGTTTTTTTCTGTGAGTTGGCTAGATCTCAACACTGACACGCTCAGGTGCATCCTAGTTTAAACAACTCTTTCGTACATTATCTGGTGTATAACTGTAGACCATAATGCCCCTGCTCTTATGAATTCTCATTTACAAAGAACGGTTTATCCCCGAACTTTAAACTAAATCTTGGTTTCGTTTCAAACTAGAGACACTGGTAAAGGAAGGTATAATAAATTGTCCAATTTGAGAAGTGATTGAGGAGCTAGGGTGTCGAACGAGGCACAACTTTATAAAAAATTAACTGTAACATGTCGGAAAGCCTTCGGTGTTAGCTCTATGGACATAATATTGGATTATTTTTGAGACCAGCTCAATGATATGGACTTGGCTGTTCTAACGAGACTGCTTAGCGCGCTATACAGTTTATAACACAATAGAATTATTGAACACGACGATCTCGAATGGCCGCCTCAATGATGCAGTTTAACCCTTTCTTAAGATTTTACTTTCATTTAACTTTCACCATAAAGTATACTAATCGGCTAAGAATATCTTTCTGAATTGATGTAGCTATGTCCGTCCGTCTGTCTGTCTGTCTGTCTGTCCGTCTGTGTGTGAATGTAAACCTTGTGCGCACTCTACAGGTCGCAATTTTAAAGATAATTTGATGAAATTTGGAACATCCCAGTAATGAGTATTGCAGGTAATGTAGTTACTTTACTTTATTAATAAAATTATTTAATTTTTTTGGATAGGATTTGTAGCCAGATGTATAGAGCGTATATCTAATAAGGAATTAGTTAATGGTTTTAAACCTAGTCGATATTAGAAGATTTTTAAATATTGATTTTTACCTTTGTGTAAAAACTATTCCAAATAGTACCATAAAACAATTTGTTAATGGAGCATTGGGTAATAGAATAGACTAATAAACACAGAAAATAACTGTAAAGCCGGTTTTAAATCCGGAAAAGTCTGGTAAGCACATTTGTAACCAGTAATTTTTTGGTCATCGTCAAACAAAAATAAGTAGTTATTCACCCAAAAAGAAAGCACTTACACTTTGCTCCAATATTACTTGTCTACTTACCGGGTAAGTAAATATTTTGCTGGGATGCTCTTCTTTTGACCAAAGCTTATTGAAAATGCTTAAAATCGGTCCATTAATTCGGCCAGCCCCTATGAAACCGTACCCCTCAAATAGGGCTTTTGAGCTTATAAAAAATAATTCAGAAAATCACTTGAAGGTCAAAATTCACTTATAAATGCTACAATAAAATTCTACATAAATAACTTTAATGTAGACGTAAATCCCTGCTCGCATATAACCTCTCTTTTAGAAAATTTCTGTTTTGTTAACAAAACTTTCAAATATTTCTGAATTAAGGTTAAAATCAAAATTAATGCTTTATTATTAAAAAATATTACACATTTTAAACATAATCACTGGTGTAGCTATTATTGTTCGGCAATTGTAAATATCTGTGAAAAAATTGGCATACATACCGTATTTGTTTCATTTGTCAATTTTACCAGAAGATATTTAATTTGAGGTACATTTTGTCTAAAAAAGCAATATTTTTTTGAAAATGGAAATTTGTTCAAAAAATTAAAAAAAAACTTTAAATATTTAAATAAAGCTAAACAAGATTTATTACCATTAAGGGCATTATCCTCTTAAAGCAAACGAACATGAATTCGAAAATTATCTCGATTTCCCCCTTAAGCACTGGTAAGAGAGCGCCCAACATGGCCGATTGTGGCCTAGCTGTATTTCTTCGGATTTCATGTTGAATGATTTAAGTCTTTATGCTCCTAAATATAATACATACCAACAGTTTAACTTCATTTTTACTTTAAAGAAAACTTTTAACATATGTATAGACCACCCACATTTTAAATTCAATCTATGGATGAAATTGTATGATTATATAAAATTTGCATTAATTTACACTATAACACGAAATAATATCTATATGAATTCATTACTAGCAAACTACAATCTCCGTTAAAGGGTTAAAAAAAATTAAAACAAATTTTCATGCTTCTTAGTTCAATTGCATCCATACATTATTTAATTTTTGTATTTTTTTTGTTTGTTCAAAAAATCACATACATAACAATTACTTACTTACAATTTTATGATTCATTTGAAAACCAAATTGATTTTTCTTTTCAAAAATAAAAAGACAACGTAATATAACAGAATAACAAATATGTATATAAAAAATCGTTTAAAAATTAAAGAACAAAAATAAAAAAAGAAAATATTAACATAAAAAACTAGCACAGAATCCAGAAGAGAAAAAACACTAACAAAAAATATACATAAACACCTTAATACATTTACATAAATATACTATACTACTTACAAATATAAAGAAAGATGCTAATGAACTGCAGAATTAAAATAAATATAGAAACGTAGAAAAAACCTTTTTACTTAAACTTTTTCTATTTGTATTTGCACACGTACATATACATATACCTGTATTCTATATATACAAAAATTTTTCAAAACCTTTTTAGTTATAACCTCATTGAATACTATAGATATTTATAGTAGTCGTAAGAAAATAGGGTCTCCGACCGTTGCCTTTTTAAAGTTTACCAATATAATTTTAATGCAAGTGGAGTACATAACAACGTCACATCATATCACGATCACAACAAAGTCTTCGTCCACGTTTTTTTTTAGACTTAAAGATCTTAGAAGACTCTTCTTTTCTTGGTTTCTTTTTTTTTTTGTTCATACATCATTTTAACTATTTAGCACTTTGGTGTTAAAAACATATTTCAACATCAACTCGAATTGTATGATGATAAATAAATATGAAATTAAAACGAAATAATATTGGAGAAAAAACAAGAAGAAACAAATAGGAATAAATCTCGTAATATTCAAATATTTAGCTCTAATTCCCATGATGTAAAATATATATAGAGATGGAGTTTTATAAAAAAGTAAAACAAAGATGACGATGAGTGTAGAGCAATCTAACAGCTTGTTTCTTTTTAGGGATAAATATGTATGTGTTTTAGATCAGTAAGGTTTTGAATAGATATTGGGTTTAAAAACTCGAGACCACTAAAGCATACAGAAAATAACGAAATTTAGGTTCGTAGAACCAATGAAGTGACCTTAATAAGCAGAGCATCTCTATACTAGCTATGACTTTCTTCCATCTTTTTTTGAACCCGGCCGAAAGAACTGCTCATCTTTTGAGGCCAACAACGATTACATCAATTTCGGATCCTCTATTTTAAAGTAATGGGGTATTGAAAGAAATGGCAGTTAGTTAGTTAGCTAGTTAGTTAGTTAATTAGTTAGTTAGTTAGTTAGTTAGTTAGTTAGTTAATTAGTTAGTTAGTTAGTTAGTTAGTTAGTTAGTTAGTTAGTTAGTTAGTTAGTAGTTAGTTAGTTAGTTAGTTAGTTAGTTAGTTGTTTGTTAGTTAGTTAGTTAGTTAGTTAGTTAGTTAGTTAGTTAGTTAGTTAGTTAGTTAGTAGTTAGTTAGTTAGTTAGTTAGTTAGTTAGGTTAGTTAGTTAGTAGTTAGTTAGTTAGTTAGTTAGTTAGTTAGTTAGTTAGTTAGTTAGTTAGTTAGTTAGTTAGTTAGTTAGTAGTTAGTTAGTTAGTTAGTTAGTTAGTTAGTTAGTTAGTTAGTTAGTTAGTTAGTTAGTTAGTTAGTTAGTTAGTTAGTTAGTTAGTAGTTAGTTAGTTAGTTAGTTAGTTAGTTAGTTAGTTAGTTAGTTAGTTAGTTAGTTAGTAGTTAGTTAGTTAGTAGTTAGTTAGTTAGTTAGTTAGTTAGTTAGTTAGTTAGTTAGTTAGTTAGTTAGTTAGTTAGTTAGTTAGTTAGTTAGTAGTAGTTAGTTAGTTAGTTAGTTAGTTAGTTAGTAGTTAGTTAGTTAGTTAGTTAGTTAGTTAGTTAGTTAGTTAGTTAGTTAGTTAGTTAGTTAGTTAGTTAGTTAGTTAGTTAGTTAGTTAGTTAGTTAGTTAGTTAGTTAGTTAGTTAGTTAGTTAGTTAGTTAGTTAGTTAGTTAGTAGTTAGTTAGTTAGTTAGTTAGTTAGTTAGTTAGTAGTTAGTTAGTTAGTTAGTTAGTTAGTTAGTTAGTTAGTTAGTTAGTTAGTTAGTTAGTAGTTAGTTAGTTAGTTAGTTAGTTAGTTAGTAGTTAGTTAGTAGTTAGTTAGTAGTTAGTAGTAGTTAGTTAGTTAGTTAGTTAGTTAGTTAGTAGTTAGTTGTAGTTAGTTAGTAGTTAGTTAGTTAGTTAGTTAGTTAGTTAGTAGTTAGTTAGTTAGTTAGTTAGTTAGTTAGTTAGTTAGTTAGTTAGTAGTTAGTTAGTTAGTTAGTAGTTAGTTAGTTAGTAGTTAGTTAGTTAGTTAGTTAGTAGTAGTTAGTAGTAGTTAGTTAGTAGTAGTTAGTTAGTTAGTTAGTTTAGTTAGTTAGTTAGTTAGTTAGTTAGTTAGTTTAGTTAGTTAGTTAGTTAGTTAGTTAGTTAGTTAGTTAGTTAGTTAGTTAGTTAGTTAGTTAGTTAGTTAGTTAGTTAGTTAGTTAGTTAGTTAGTTAGTTAGTTAGTTAGTTAGTTAGTTAGTTAGTTAGTTAGTTAGTTAGTTAGTTAGTTAGTTAGTTAGTTAGTTAGTTAGTTAGTTAGTTAGTTAGTTAGTTAGTTAGTTAGTTAGTTAGTTAGTTAGTTAGTTAGTTAGTAGTTAGTTAGTTAGTTAGTTAGTAGTAGTTAGTTAGTTAGTTAGTTAGTTAGTTAGTTAGTTAGTTAGTTAGTTAGTTAGTTAGTTAGTTAGTTAGTTAGTTAGTTAGTTAGTTAGTTAGTTAGTTAGTTAGTTAGTTAGTTAGTTAGTTAGTTAGTTAGTTAAAGTGTTAAAAATGAGGATGTATATAATTGTATGAAATCCGAAGAGATACAACTAAACCTATGTCGTACGTGTTATCCGCTGCTTTACCAGTACCTCAGGTAGAAATCGAATCTACGATTAAATTAGCACATTTGGTGTTAATTCGATTGGATGGCCAGCCTTCACATACGATCTCTTATATTCGGTATAGGTGATGATCTGGTCAGATTTCAAAACTTCATAACATATCATTATGGTGTAGATTAGTTTACCCAAATGGTGTAGATTGGTTAGCGTTCCGGTTAAAAAAAACTGATATAAAACTCTAGAGAGAACAAAATTCTCAAATCGAATAAAATAAAAATTGTTTTTGGTCCATACAAGTTAAAAATAAAATATTATTTGCTTGAAACTACACCCTGTATTTTTTAGCAAACAAAATAAACCTTTAAATACTTAAAAAAAAACTTTACAACTTTTATTGTTAAAAAATATGTATATTAAAACACTAAATAGTAATTAAAAATATTAAAATAATAAAAAAACTAAATCGGTTCTTATTACAGGTGTACAAGTACAAGTATTATCATGTCAAAGTGAAGAGATTAAATGCTCTAGTCTACTATGTAGTTTTAAATTGCATTAAAATAAAAAATTTTATTTGAAAATAGTAAATCAACTCATATAAAACGGAAGCAATTTAATTTATATACATACATATGTACATATTTTTGTACTCTATGAATGTTTGTGGTTGAATAAATGATCAAACTATTGATCGTTTATCTAAAAAAATAAAAATACACAAAAATAAAAAAAACCTTAAACAACTTTTATCTACAATTGTTGCCATGTTGTTTCTACAGTCAAGTTTAAATTTACAAAAACAAAAAACTTATTCTCATCATGTAATACATGCGAAACTAATGGGTTTAATTTCATTGTATTTACATATTTGTTTGATTTTATTTTAATCCAAAATAATAAAAATAATTATAGTATATGTATGTATGTATGTATTGAACTGAAAGCAATGTTCACTAGGTTATGCAGTTAGTTGTTTTTGTTGTTGTCAAAATAAAAATTGCATTGTCAGTCTTTTGTCAAAATGATTGTAATAATAAAAAATTGTTTACTTGCAAGAATGTTTAGTTTATTCTGAAAATAAAATGTTTAATTGCTGAAAGCAACGGACACATTAATAATTATAATTAAAATAATGCTTTAAAAAGTTTTAATATATAGTGAATTTTTTATTACATTTTATTAATGTAATATTTATAAATGTATATTTAATTTAATAAAAAAAACATTAATTTTTGAGTGACAAAATAGAGAGTTTTTTTGAGTCCATGTCATTTGCAAAGGAAACAAGTAAGAAAGTATAGTTGGGTTTGGCCGACCATATGATACCCTACACCAGTTATGAATATTAAACGTGATTTATTTTTTATAATAAAGCATTTATCTGGAATATTACCTTGATTCCGATTTATTTAAGATTATTTATTGACGAAAACTTATTTTTTAAAAGAGGCTTTATATAGGGGATATGAGCAAATGTGGACCGATCCCGATAAAATGGGTTGGATGGATTTGTATTTATATATATAATTAGGGTAGGGTATAATTAAGTCTTTATTTGTAGCATTACATGCTCATAAGGTTAATATCCTTTGAATTATTTTTTATAAAAATTTCATTAAAGGCTAGGCATTGATAGGCAAGGATAAAAATTCTATTGGCTGAACAGTCAGTAGGGAGGCTACGTGAAACTTCACCACAAATTGGATATATGTTGAGGCCGGTTGTTCTAGAACTTAACTTGTTTCACGTGTCAATTTTTGTCCAGATTATGCAATAGGTGGTCATACTTCAAGTATATAAATATTGTTCAACTCGGCAAGTACGATGATGCATTATCGAGCGGTTCACATACATACAGCTGTATAGCGAAGTTATTTTTTGACATGTATCGGTGGAGATTTAGTACTGATCACTCAATCATTTTATACAATATCGGAACAGCAAGATTCCAAATTTATCCATACCACAAGTACTGCCATAAAGTGCTTTGAGTACTTTGTTTTTATTTCGAAATTTGTGAGAAATACATGGGGTATACTCGGATGCTGAAACTGCTGAACCTAGAATTATAAAATCTTTACACTAGATGTATTGGATCAGATGGGTGTACTTTTTCAAAATTCTTACTTTTAAGAAAAATGTGTAAAGAAATTATATCTTTTATGGCCCTTTATAACTATTTAACTAATAAAAATATTAAGATTTTTCTATTTATATTGAACATATCTTATCAAAATTTTAAAATTCAGCCCATTTTGGGTGTAACCAGTAGAAAACTGTATTCTGGTACTTTTTTAGTACATAAAGAAAACTTTTTCGATTTATTGATTTAAACATATTTAATTACTGACTAACAGCAATATCATTTGAAACAAAACGTTTGCTATTTCTCTGGGGAGAAAAAAGTACCAAAAAGGGAAAACGAAAAATTTTGTTTTATTCAAAATTATTGAGCCAATTTTTATAAATTTTGAACCAAATTTTTAAATTACTCACACAAAATAAGCTATTTGGTGTGTTATTAATTCTGGTAGAAGGCCTAAATGGGATCAAATTCGGGTTTGGTACTTTTTGAAAACATAATTTTTCTTGAGGAAATGAATGTAGATTTGAATCATTTAAGTTATATAAGTGATATACATTCAAACATAGCGTTTTTTGAAAACTAAATTCTAGAAAAGTTTACTCCTGGGCGAAGAAAGGGAAAATGGTACTCCTTTTATTAGTACTTTTCATAAAGAAAGAATTTATTCAACTATTTCTCATTGAATAAGAAAGAGGGTGATTTTTTGTACTTTTTCGTTCATCAAATGGTATTTTTTGTATTTTCTTTAATATTAAACCAAGGCACATAAAATTTAATATAACTTAATGAGAATCTATTAGAGGTGACTTTTTGGTACATTTTCCTTCTTCAAATGGTACTTTTTGTATGTTCTATAATATAAAGCCAAAACACAAGATTATTGAAAAAATGAATCAGATTCTTTAAGATATAAAAATTTATAATAAAAATTTTGTATTAAATTCATATCATTTCATATTCATATTTTTGCATGACTGATCATGTTTGATAAGAAAATAGATACTTTTCAAGAGGTGTGGAAACCACTATAGTTTCCGCCCATTTTTATTTCAATTACTGATGGTCAAAATGGTTGAATATAGCTGAAAAAGTCTCTATTTAATAGTTAAATATTTAAAAATATCCGATAATAATTATTTATTTTTGTATGAGGTGCCACGCCTACTATTTTATGTCTGCCCATTTTGGTATAAATTACGTCAAATTAATTAATTATTAATTTTTATTTTGTATGCTTAGTTCACTTCTTGGGTATCAGTCTTTTGTCATTTGTCTAATAATTTTTATCTTTTCTATATTTTCAGGTGAGTAGTTCTTTACAAATTGAATCAACATTATGTAGTAAGTACGAAAACTATTTTGTTTTAAAATTTGTCGCTAAAAATTTTAAGTTTAATTCTAAAGCTTCATAGGGCTCCTATGAGTTCTAAAAATAAAAACGTAGATATTTGCTGCTATTACTCAGCGATGAATTATCAACTTTGTCAATTGTGCATACATACTTTCAAACATAAACATATAAAAAATACAAGTTAAATACTTTTCTGTATTTTTGTTCATATATAAAGATAAAAATATAAAAGTCAATTAACTTTCAATTCGTAATTAAGTAGATACTTAAGAGACACCATTTTTTTCGACTATACAATTTTCAATATTTGATAAGACACGAAAAAAATGGCAGAACAAAAACAAAATGAAAAAATAAATAAATCGAGCAAAGTTAATTAACGCTTAACGAAAAAAAGTACAACTGCAACAACAACAACAAAACAATATTGTGCTAGTAATTATGAGTTCTTTCTCATTCACATGTACAGCAATAATTCATAGTATGTCTGTATGTAAAAATTTCTGAATTCTAAAGTTGTTTTTGTTAAACTGAAAAAGGCAGAAGAAAATTTTGTTGTTGTGTACGTGTGTGAATATTATTTATTAGTAATGGTTATCTTTGTTAATTAAACATTTACAACTTAAATGATACCAACAACAAACACACTTATATTCCTATAAGTATAAATACACATGCAATATTAGATACCTTTTTTTATTATGTATGTAGTTTGAGAACGAAACTAAAGAATAAGAGATTAAACCGCGTTAAACTACAACAACAAGTCTTAATTTACCTTAGATAAAGAGTGCAAACAAATGCACAATCCGTCCATATGGATGAAAATTTGTATTCGTTTACACACGAATGTCGTCGGGACACCCATATCATTGGCTAAGCATTTGTATGTATTGTATGCCTGTGTGTATTTACGTGTCTAAATATTTAAGCCGGTGTTTTGTTGTTTTTGCTTTTTATGACTCTCACTTTAATCAAATACATTTATACCTTTAATAATTTTTTTCGAATTTCATTTATTTATTTTTGTTTCTTTCATACAAAAAAATGTTTTCGTATGTATGTGTTTGTTTTCTGTTTTCATTTGTATTTGTTTGTTTTTTTCTTTCGCCTGATAAACGTATTTACATGTTTAAGTTTGGCTTAGTCCTATATTTTACAAATTTAATGAAAAAAAGTAAAACAAATACTTGTTGTTTATGTACCTTATTTAAAAAAATATTTTGAACCTGGTGCTCATATCGGCTTATTTTAGGGGTTTCCATTTTGTAATCTTCAATTTGGAGGTAAAGATAATATTAAAAAAATTATGAAAATTTAAAACATTCGATCTAAAATCAAGACCATAGACTGACTATATAGTTAATACTACAGACTGATCTACATATATGCAAGATTACAGACTGATCTATAGCCAAAACAATAGACTGATCTAGTCAAGACTATGGACTAAGCTATAGTCCATACTTTAGACAGAGCTATCGTCGAGACTGATGTAGTCAAGACTATAGACTGATATATAGTCAAGACTATAGACTGATCTATAGTCAAGACTATAGACTTTTCTATAGAGAATACTATAGAGATTTCTATAGTCAAGACTATAGACTGATCTATAGTCAAGACTATAGACTGATCTTTAGTCAAGACTATAGACAGATTTATAGTTACGACAATAGACTTTTCTATAGTCAAGACTATAGACTGATCTATAGTTACGACAATAGACTGATCATAGTCAAGACTATAGACTGAACCTTAGTCACGACTATAGATTGAACTATTGTCAAGACTATAGACTAATTAATAGTCAAGACTATGGACAGATCTGTAGTCAAGACTATAGATTGATCTATAGTCAATACTATAGATTGATCTATAGTCAAGACTATAGATTGATCTATAGTCAAGACTGTAGACTGATCTATAGTCAAGACAATAGATTGATATATAGTCAAGACTACAGATTGATCTACACTCAAGACTACAGATTGATCTATAGTAATGATTACAGACTGATCTTTATTCAACACAGTCTAGTCAATACTATAGATTGATCTATAGTCAAATCTATAGATTGATCTATAGTCAAGACTATATATTGATCTATAGACTATAGATAGATCAATCTATAGACTATAGATAGATCTATAGTCACGACTATAGATTGATCTATAGTCACGACTATAGATTGATCTATAGTCATGACTATAGATTGATCTATAGTCACGACTATAGATTGATCTTTAGTCAAGCCTATAGATTGGTCTGCAGTCAAGGGTATATATGGGTCTATAGTCAAGACTATAGATTGAAGACTTATCATTACTGACTGTCTTAGAGTCAAGATTATAGCTTGATCTATTGTCAATATTATAGATTGAACTACAGTCAATATAGACCGATACATTTTTTAAAATGGAGTATTTTATTTTTATTGCATCATCGTTTTTCTTAAACATAATGATAGTTTTTTCTTATTACAAACCTTCATTGTTTTCTTCCAGCTTTTGTTTTTGTATGTTCAAATTTTCTTCTAAACTGTACCTGCAATATATTAAATATTGTTCTGTATGTGCAGTATATCAAATATTAATAAATCATTGTGTGGTTTAACAGCAACTTTGTGGTTTTCACATAATTTTATTAAAATTGTAAAACAATTTTATATTAAACTATAGGGGAAACCCTAAAATTCTACCATTAATAATTTTAAGATAACGAATGTATTTTCGTTCTTTTTTAAGCTATATAAACAAAATAATGTAAATAATACAAAATATGTTGAATATTGAAGTCATTGCCTGCGAAAGTATATCTATAGTAAAACCAAAGGATTTATAATTTTGTCCCCTTGTGTAATACAATTCTTTTTAGTGTACAACTATAACGGAAAGTAATATTTAAACAACTGTACTAGAAATTGTGCTTTTAATGTTTAGGTAACCACTTATTGTAAAAGTGTTATTAACGAGTCTGAAATTGTGTTAAAAGCTTATTGACAGAATTGGGTTTTTATTAAACATAAACACATGTGGTTTTGCATTTTCAATATTTGTTTAACTTATGGAAAATTTGTTTCTATGTAGATTTATGTTTTTTTTTTTTGCATAAATTTGTAAATTTAAATTTATTTCGAATATATTGTTTGAAATTGCATAAATAAACAATTTCTAAGAATAATTCCTTTTACCACAAACGTTTTTTTTAATATGTTGTATACAATTTTATATTTTTAATTTTCTAAGAATCAATGAACCATTTTTATCGTAAAATACTTATATTGTGTTTGAATAACTGACCACAATCAATGGTTTTGAGTTGTTTGATGACATGCAGCTTGATTTCTAATAAAATTTAATACTCCTAAACTTACCCACACAGTTAAGATTTCAAATATCATGTTAAGATAGTAGTAGTGAAGTTTTGATTGATTAAAATCGTTTAACAGAGAAAAGACTTTGGGCAGGAGATAATAAATTTTGTCCTTTATTACCATAAGTAATTTTTAGAATTTAACAAAATATAATGGTATCTCTTTTGGATAAAAGTTGTGTTAAAATACAGTGAATGCCACAGTCTTTGGTGCAGGGAACATTTAAATTTGAGTACAAATTCTTTGTTCAATTTTTTATATTCGTCCAACAATATTGAAATCAGGGCAGTTAGTTAATGAAATCATTTTAATGAACAATTGTTTGAAGAGCTTTTTATATGATGATCTGTAGTCAACAATAAAGACTTTATCCGATCTATAGTCAATACTACAGGCTGATCTATAGTCAAGACTATAGACTGATCTATAGACTGTTCTTAGCCATGACTATAGATTAATCTTTCGACTGATTTATCAAGAATGTGGACTGTTCAATAGTCAAGACTAAACTATAGACTGGATTAAGTCTGTAGACTGATCTTTATCGAAGACATTAGACTGATCTGTTGTCAAGATTATAGACGAATCTATAGACAAGACTACAAACTGATCTGTAATCAAGATTTTAGACTGATCCACAGTCAAAACTATAGACTGCTCTAGTCAAGACTATAGACAAGTTGTGAGACTATTATATAGTCAAGAATATAGGCTAATATATAGTCCTGACTTATCTAAAGTCAGTACTATTGACTGACTTATAGGCAAGACTATAGGATTAATTATATCCAAACAAAATACTGATCTACAGACAAGACTATAGATTGATCTGTAGTCAAGAGTATAGACAAGTCCATTGACTGATCGGTAGTCAAAACTATAGACAAGTCCTTAGACTAATATAAAGCATGGACTATACAATAATATACTGTTAAAAACATATAGTCAAACTACAATCAGATCATAGTTAAGTCTTTCGACTGATTTATCGATTCTATATTCTAGACTTTGTCGAAATTATAGACTGAGTCTATAATTACTATACACTGTTCTATTTTTTAGGCTGTCGGTTGTTCTTTAGTCAAGGCTATGAACTGATCTGTTGTCAAGATTATAGACTGATTTATAGTAGATTGATCTGTAGTTAAGACTGTGAACTGATATGTTGTCAGGATTATAGACTAATTTATAGTCAATATTATAGACTGATCTATAGACAGAAAATACTTTAGACTGACGTTTAGTCAATATAATTTCTATTTTTTTTTTTTAAATTTTGCTTTTCAAAGAATTCTTTTAAAATTCTGATTTTTTTAATTTTTCGATTCTCTGATATTAACCATCCAAAAATGTGATATCGCCGGCGTGGCAGTTTTTCGCGTTCGTATTCTATCAGAGCAATACAATTTTCTACAATACAATCATCCTCATTATTACCACAACTGTAATAATTCTACACAGATATCACACTAATACCAACTAAATGATAAACACACACACACGCAGATATCAACTAACACCTTTATAATTATCACAGTACGAGTACAGCAACAATTACAATTACTATTTGCATATGAGCAATAATTGTGTATGTAATGTATGTCTGTTTGTATGTACGTATGTAGGTGAGAAAGAGCAAGTGAGTACTTGAGCATGTGTGTATGACTTGCACTCTATACGGGTGTGTTGTTAGTGGTGAGTGATATAATAGGAGAATGTTTTTTTTTTATACAATACAAGCCAAGTGAAAATGCTTTGGTCGCGGGGTTGCTAGAGTTAAGCTACAGGTTAGTTTTGTCATTCGTCGATCACAAGAGCCAACGTTAACAACGTGTTTAAAACTAAAAACGCGCGTTTTTATATACTTTAATCCAGACTAAAATAAAACAAAATAATATATATTTGAAACTCGTGTTCTGAAACAAATAAAATTAAAAAAAAAAAAAAACATTTTTACGCAAATATTCCATTTTTTTTGAAAAGTACATAATTTTTTTGTTTATTTCATTTTACGGTTATTTGACACCGTCTCAAAAGTGCTGGAATAATAGCAAACGTCGTCGTTGTTGCTGTTTAGACTCTGTTTATTTGTTTGTTTCACGGTTTGGCACTTTAGTCTCAACAAAATTTGCAAAAAAGCTGATTCAACAAAAATTTAACGGCTCAGTTCAAGTAACTTTTTTTCCAATTTTTTTGCAAAACAACAATATAGAATTTATTGTATATTCAAGTGTTGTCTAGTGTTATTATATTTATAATTATAATTAACAAGAAGAAAAAAAACAATAACTACAACAACTAACAAAAAATTATTAAAAAAACCCCTTGCGTAAGGTGAATTACTTGTGCTGCTGTTAATTGTAAAAATACTTTTCCATTTTTATAAAATTTTATTTTAATAATTGCATAATTGTTTTTGTAATATATTGAAAGAAAAATTAAAAAACAACAAAAAATAATGTATAAAAAACAAAATGCTAATTTTTGTGTTGGAAAGTATGAAAATTTTGTCAAAATGGCAAAGTTGATGGAAAAGAATTTGAAAAGGCCTCCATAGCTTAATAAAAAAAGGTGAGTTTTGAAAAATATATTTTGAATAATATTTATTATTTGGTTTTAGTAAAGAATAGACTTTTTTAAGATTAAAAAATTTTAATTAATTATTAAGTTTTTTGTGAAGATCTTTCTAAATTAAAATTCGAGACTGAATTCTCCATTTTGCTGAGATCGTAAATAATCTTAAATTCTTAGCAAATCAGGTCAGGTCAGATCTATAGCCAAGACTGATCTACAGTAAAGACTAATGCTAAGACTATTAACTAATCTTTAGACAAGACTGCAGAATGATATATAGTCAATACTACAGATTGATCTATAGTCAAGACTATGGACTTTTTTATAGATTAATCAATAGTCTACAGTCAAGACTAAAATCTGATCTATAATCAGGACTATAAACAGATCTATAGTCAAGACTATAGATTGATCTATAATCAGGACTATAGACAGATCTATAGTCAAGACTATAGACTGATCTATAGTCAAGACTATAGACTGATCTACAATCAAGACTACAGACTGATCTATAGTCAAGACTATAGATTGATCTGTAGTTAAGACTATAGACTGATCTATAGTCAAGATTATTGACTGATCTATACTCAAAACTATAGATTGATCTATATTCCAGACTAAAGACTGATCTATATTCCAGACTAAAGACTAATCTATAGTCAAGACTATAGACTGATCTATAGTCAATATTATAGACTGATCTATAGACAAGACTATAGACTGATCTATAGTCAAGACTACTAACCTATAGTCCATACATATAGTAGAAAAACCCGCGTAAGTAATCTAAAGTTCATATTTTTTTAATTAATAAAATATTTTAATTATGTTTACAATATCTTCTCAATACTGTACAAGGATTTAAGAAAAACTTGATTGTTTTTTTTCAAAACACTTTAATGAAAACTTAATAATCACAAGTCAAACAATTTAAACATTTTGTTTTTCAAGTATATTATTAACTAAATAGTTTTTATTGTTTCATTGTATTACTTTTAGCAACAATTAAATTGTCAAAATAATCTACAAATCCCCTCTCGGTTAACCCCACCACCCCCTTTCTCCTCAACCGACATCACTTTTCACGCAACAGCAAAATATGAAAAGTGAACTTTAAAAAAAAAAAAAATAACATAATAAAACAAAAGGAAGTTTAATTATTTAACAACATTTAACATGTAAGAGGTCACATGCATTATAGTCAAGTCAGTCGTAGTCGTCAGTTAGACAGTTTTTAGTAGCAAAACAGCAGCATTTAACTAAAACTCAAGACAGAGGTGGTTGGTTGGTTGGTTGGCGGTGCTGATGCCAACCAAATCAAAAAACACACCAGTTAAAGCCATTGTGAAAAAAAACATACTTAAATACACTTGCCAGATTATAATTGTTGCAGTAGCAAGAAAATTAAAAATATTATTTTAAAAATTTATCTTATGAAAAATATCATTCAGGTCAGTGTTAAAGTTTAGAAATAAATTTTGAGTGTTTTTTTATATTAAAATTAACAAAGTGAGAACATGTTAAATACAGAAAAACACAAGTTTAACACCACACACAAGCACGAGTACAGTTGTGGTTCAATTATTAAATGGAAGATTTTTTTAAACGTTTTCTTTTTTCATTTTCCCTTAAAACAAATTTTGGGCTAAATATAGGGGAAGGATTCGAAATAGCTGAAGTAACTGATAGTATTTTAAACTAAAAAAAAATATATATTTATACATACTTTTGGCATCGCCTGCAACTTATCTTTTATTCTAGGGGTGACTGATTGAATTTTATTTTTATACCCTACACCACTTTAGTAGGGAGGGTATATTGGGTTTGTGCTGATGTTTGTAATACACAATAATATTGGTAATATTAAAATCATTTCAGAGTCGATTTAGCTATTTTCGTCCGTCTGACCGTCCGTCCATGTAAACCTTGTAATCAAACTACAGATCGCAATTTTGATGATAATTCAATGAAAATTGGTACATGATCTTGTATTGTCCCAGGGACGACGCCTTTTGAAAATGGATAAGATCGGTGTATTTCACCTAGCCACCATACAACTGAACCCCCGAATAGGGCTTGTAAACCTTGTAATCAAACTACAGGTCGCAATTTTTAAGATAATTCATTGAAATTTGTCACATGATCTTACATACAACTGAACCCGCCGAATAGGGCTTTTAAGTTCATAATTATGTTTAATATGCTCCTATCTCGACAAAAAGCTTCAAAACCAAGTTCTATACTAACCTTGATGAACCTGATGAATTTTATAATTATAGGGCTTCATTTGAACTTAGCCCCTATACAAAGCCCCCTTCAAAATATGACTTAAATGTCCACAATTTTATTCAACAATAAATGGCTTAAGTAATCTGAGGCAAAGTACAATTTCACTTAAATACTTTATTATGAAAACTAAAACACATTTTATTTTTATAACTGGTTTAGGGTATGGTCGCCTTCCCCCGACTATAATTTCTTACTTGTTTTATATTTTAATGAAATTTCCCAATGAATCACAATCTCCTTTTAGCCCCAAAGAATTAGTCAAGGGATTTAAGGGACAAAGGTTTCCTTGAGGTTAAGGGAGGTTATAAAAGTTCTGGGTTATCGTTTGGGGTCTAAAATGAATATAAAATTCACAGCTAAATTTTAAACTAGGTCCCATAGATCGACTATACTGAAATTTGGAAATCATGAGAACTACCATGATCTACATGAGAGTTCTTAAAAATTCGTTCGAAACTTGTAAAACTATTTATCTTTTACTACTTATTTTGGAAAATTCTTAGACTTAAAATTGTGCTTAAAAAATCTCTAGATCCAAATCTTAAAATAATCTCTAGTTCAAGATCTTAAAATAATCCCTAGATCCTGATCTGAAAAACTTAATAATTTTGAACTTATGAAACTTAGTTTAATGTAGTTTCAGAATAAAAGCTTTTTAAGTTATGCCCATAAATTTGATCTTAAGTTCGGAAAGCTTTAAAGTTTATTACAAAAAAAAAGGCTTTTTAAACATCAATTGACCCCAAGTGACCTATTTTTACGTTCTTTTCGTTTATGTTGCAATTCAATAAAGATTGCAGTATATTATCTATTTTGTAAAAAGCATTACAAATTAATATTGCAAATTGTATTTCTTTGTTGAAATTTTTTGTGTTTAAAAAAACTCTCTTTCCCCTCTTGTGATCAGAACAACAAAAGTCAATATCTGTTGAATTGAATTATTAAATATTTCGTATTAACCTGCCGCCGGTATTTTTTTTCTTTTCACAATAAACAATTATTTTTTTAAAGATAAAATTAAATATTTTCTTTATTAAAATTTTAAAGATAAGATAGTAAAGTGTTTAAACAAAAAAAAAAATAAAATCACACAAAGAAATTGTTTTTATAAACGAAACATATAAATATGATTTGTCTAAACTTTAAAGCAAAATGAATATTTTAAAAAAGGGTTTTTACGTAGTACAGCGAACATTTTTTTTGTAATAATTATTAATAAATAAATTGTTTAAATATTGATTTTTATTACATACTAAGTGCATACTTCAAAATTTACAATAGCTAGATAGAAAATGTTAATTATAAACACAAAACAACTAATGACTCATGAAAAATTATTATAGAAAATAAATATTTTTTAGATTTATTTTTAATCATAATTTTTTTTTTTTTAACTTGATTTGTTGAAATTTAATTATTATTGTATTTTTTTTATTTTGGGGTGGTAAATATTTTTTTTAGATTTATCTTATCTAAGAATTTTATTTCAATGGTTGTTGACTAATTTAAAAAAAAAAGAATACTACCAACAACTAATTAATTAACGTTTTAATTGTACAATGTTTTTACACATTTTTAAAATTTTAAAAAAAATTTTTTCGCTCCTAAATTGAATAACTACACGTTTTAGTAAATAATTTTTATTTAAGCATTGTTTTAAATCAAACGTTTAAAATTCTTTAAAATATTCCGTTTAAAATTGATGTTATGTGATAAAATATGAGAGAATTTCTTTAATTAACTTGATGTAATAATTTTAATTGACTTGCATTCTGAGAAATATTTCTCAAAAGGGAAAATAAGCAAAACTTTTGCTTTCATTGTTTCATAGGTTAACATTTCGTAACTAAGACTAATATTGCTTAAGCGTGCTGATAGTGGGAAACTAATATTAGTTACGAGATTTTAAACTATGACTATTTTTAAGTACATACTTAAATGTTATATTTGAAATATTTCCCTTTAGAATTTTTAAAAACTTTTTACTATTGCCCCTCCTTTATTTACCTTCTCTTTTATAATTCTTATATTGGTTTACCTTTTAGGCTATTTACCACTCTTTTTTAGAGTTCTATCAATATTTAATGTAAAAAATTTCCACTAAAGTCTTTTTATCTAAATCCCTTTAATCATAGTATAACTATTTTATGTATGAGCTTACACAAACATATATTTGAAATAATAAAGTTCTTAAAATATCTATGCCGGAATCCCATAGATACAGACAAATTATAATTCCCCTCCCAAAAAAAGAAAAAACACTTGTTTAACCAACTAATATTTGAACAACGGCCAACATTTTTATATTACTCACCATAAAACCTAAAACTAACAAATATATATTTTTTGAAGATATGAGAATAGTAACAGTAAAACGAGAAAAAAAAGCGAAAAAAATAGAAAGACAGGAATTGAAATATAAAATTAAAATAAATATAATACAATATACAAAACAATTG
The DNA here is from genome assembly GCF_015586225.1 of Lucilia sericata. Classification (NCBI taxonomy): domain Eukaryota; kingdom Metazoa; phylum Arthropoda; class Insecta; order Diptera; family Calliphoridae; genus Lucilia; species Lucilia sericata. The sequence goes on along the minus strand of NW_023994435.1, from coordinate 138,180 downwards.
TTTATACATATAAATCAAGCGATAAAAATCCCAAACAAATGACACTAATAACGTTGATAATGTTGGCAACGACGACCAAGCTCTTGATGATGACAATCGATCATGCGTCAGTTTTTTTGGTAAATAAACATGATAAAAAATCGGTTAAATAAACAAAAAATGAAAATAGATAAAGTAACAGAAAAAGTAACAGAAACACTTGATTACCTAGAAATACGAGGTAAAGTTATGGGAATTGTTATCAGTTTATAAAGGGGAAGAATTGAGGATCGGTTTAACTAAATGACTAATTAGCTTGAAATGATGAAATTTAAATAGAGAAGTAGTAGGTGGCCATTTGTAGGACCCCGGCAAAAAATTTTTGCCAATTGACTTAAATGAACTATTCCTAAAACTAAAGTGTACTTTTCAAACTAATTTGGTCAAATTGGTTATTTAAATCCAGTTTTTCTATTAATAAACAACGGATTAGATCATCTGCTTAGTTCTTAGGTCGCCTTCATATAACTTTTTGGAATTGAAACCCATCTTTAAATACAAAGAACATGTCAGTTGACTTGTTTTGTGTCAGTTCCCTTCCCTTTATATAAATATTTGATACCAAAATCTTTAGTAAGTTAGTTTGAAAAGATGATGTATGTTACATAAAATCCGAAGGAATACACCTAGGCCTCTACCGGGCCTGTTGTGCGCTCGTTTACCAGTACCTAAGGTGGGAATAGAACATACGACCATCGGTCTAACAGGCTAGAGCTTTATCCCCTATTTCTTTTTCCACTATTTTGTTTCTTCATTGTACAAATTCCATATAATTTGTACCAAACAAATATTATCCATGTATCGAGACGTAGTCTATATATCATTTGCCCTACTTAAACCTACTTCTGAACCAGACTGGAAAGGCATAGGATATGAGAGGACAAATTATCTGCCTATACAGAAGAAGACCTACTCTCCTATCTAGACCTACTGTTCGGATACAGGCACTTACGTCGGCCCTTGATCATCACAGCAACTGACTTTCTCACATTGAGACGAAGACCCCATTTGGATAATTATTCCGCGAGTACAGCCAAATACGCATTCATCCGTGCATTTACCGTTCTAGCCCTCGGACCCGATGCCGCCATGAGAATATCATCTGCATAAATAAGCAGAAGATTGCCTTCAGGAGGCGGGGATGTCACTCATGAGAACATTGTACAGTACGGGACCCAATAAAGAACCCCGATATACTCCCGCTAGATCTCCAGATCTCTTGCTAGATCGAGAATCTCCCACTCTCAAGCTAAATATTCTGTCCCTAAGGAAGTCAGTCAGAATCCACAGTCCCCTATCGATTCCCTTATCCAAAAGCTTATAAACAATGCCCTCTTGCCTGGCAAAAGCCTTCTTAAAGTCCAGACTAACAGCAATCGTAGGGTATCTACTGTCAAGGCCCTTTGATCGTATAAGCATTCATGTTGAAACCACATTTTGTATAGAAATTTATTGTTCGATGGCATTCGACATCATCTCAAAAAGGAAAACTACGATCACTTTTTTTCACAATTTTTCGGTTAAATTAAATTTGCTTGACCATTTGATGTATGAATAATATTCACTTAGTTAGTTTGAAAGGAGGATGTACATATATACATCAAATCCGAAGAAATACACCTATCGGGCCTGTTGTGCCTATCGGACCTTAGCCAGTGCCTCAGGTGGGAATCGAACCCACCAACCACTATCCTACCGGAGGCCACAATATTCACTTAAGATTTTCAAAATTTTCGGAACCGCAATAATAATAATAGCAAGCTTATCTAGCTAATATCTAAATTTTTTTTGGCTCGAAGGACCAATAATTAATATCTGAATTTTTTCTTTAAATTTAAATGTTAATTGCTATTAGAAGGGCTTGATCCCATTTGAATCGACTATAAATTGTATAAATTGCTTGTTTGACTTCGACCCTTAGGTTCTTATTCGAATTTCTAAGGAACCTATCAGGCTCGAAGGATCAAAAATATATATTTTTCTTTTTATTTAATCTCCATTAGACAGAAAAGGCTAGTTCCGATTTAAATCGAATTTAATGTGTTTTGTAAAGAGCTGATGCTTTCATTTCGACCTTTAAGTCCTTTTTTTTACAATTTCTGACATAGTTAAAAAAAGAGAAATGGTTGATATTCATATTGTGTTGGTGTGAAAGGCCTATTAATGTGTCCGTACCCAGGTGTTAGGTTAAGTTCCCATATAGTGTTTTTTATGCAACCTTGAGTACGTTAGTTTATTGGAAATTATTTCTCTTTTACTCTTACATTCAAAATAGTTCATGAGAAATTTTCAAAGCTCTTAAAATAATCTGTAGATCCAGATCCTAAGATGATCTCAATATCTAAAAATAATCTCTATATTCTTTAATTAGAGTGTTTTTTATGCAAGTTTAAGTACGTTAGTTTATTGGAGAGCTCTTTGACGATACTAGTTCTCATCAGAGATACATTACTGAGATGATTTTGGTTATAAAATGACTCAGTAAACTTTCCAGATGCCGAGTGAGGTTGATTTTGAGAAATAAGAAACATTTGTAAACTTGTAGAGGTATTAAAACTTTGATTTCCGATATTTCCAAGGAACTTTTATAATTGCTAGAAATATCTTCGATATTTTTCGCAGAATTATACAAATGACTTTTCAGATACTGAGTGAAGTTGAATTTGTGAAATAAGGTTAATTCTGATTTTCCAGCTGTATTCAAACTGATATTTTAATACCCGATTTTTCCAAGAAACTTTCATAATTGTTAGAAATGCCGTATATATTATTGTAATCTTTAGTTAAATCTTAAAAACTTATATCAGCATCATTTAATAAAAAGTGAATACCAGTATTTTTTTTTAATCAAAACTTGATTGTGGGAATTACTTTATTTGCTAGTAGTCAGTCATACTAAAAAATAATTGTGTTAAACACTTTATTTAAATTAAATACATATGCCTATATATACGTATGTACTATATAATACTAGTGTTCGATTAAAAACAAACTTTTCCCTTAAGTAGCTATTTTAAATTATAATAATTTTAATTGATTTAATAACTGTTAGATAAATTAACAGCAATAAATGTGACGATGATTTTCAAAAAATAATTCATTTAAAATTCAAACAATTTATAAATATTTACAAAAAAAAATATATAATAAAATATGTGGTGACAGTTGAACTTTTATAATTGAATAAAATAGTAGAACAGTTATTATAATTAATAGTATTAACTACTTTTAATACACATGTTGTGTTAAAAAAGATTCTTAAACACAAGATTTTATTTTCGTTTTTAGCAAAAAATTGTTTACATTCGATTTTTTTCAAAAAAAATTCATTTGTATAAACAATTCGCTTTACATTAATATTATGGCACTTAACGCTTAACGTCTTTATACAGTTATTTAAATTTTGACATGGAATCAACAGTTTTTTAAATCATAAATATTTTTTAACACTTATAATGATTTGTAGACAAGATGCTTTCAAAAGAAATACACAAATTAAAACGGCTGCAACTTGAGCCTGCAGCATGCGTGTCAAAGCATATTTTCGTTGCACTTAACTAATGTCACAGACATGTACAAATACAGCTATAGAACAGCAGTGGTGGGCCCAAAGAGAACAATGAAAAATATGTTAAAAGTTTATAATTGCATCATTCAATTAGACCTTTCGGGTTTCATTATCATTTGTGCTATAAATGTGTAGATCAGTAGTTAACAGAAAGAGAATACTTTAAATGAGTTCAAAATTTAAACGTCTATGTATTGGTGTGAGTTGTTATTGAACTAAATATATATTGTTGTTTATATAAAGTTGAAAGTTCATATTATTTTTATAATGAAATCCTTTTTAACTCTCTGCTCTAGAACTGGATTGGTTCTCTTTGCTTTAAACAGCAGATTGCTATCAAAACCTGTTGTTTACGGATGCCAACCTCTGCTGTAAAGACTTTTAAAATCATGTGTATTTTTATACCCTACACCACTTTAGTGGGGAGGGTATATTGGATTTGTACTGATGTTTGTAACATACAAAAATATTCGTCCTAGACCCACCTTAAAGTATACCAATCGGCTTAGAATCGTTTTCTGAGTCGATTAAGCTATGTCCTGGGTGGCTGTCCATGTAAACCTAGTGTGCAAGCTAAAGGTCGCAATTGTCAAGATAATTGGATGAAATTTGGCACGCATTTATTTGACCCAAGGACGAAGCCATTATTTCACCTAGCCCCCATAGAACAGAACCCCCCGAAAAGGGCTTCTGAGCTCATAATTATGTTAAATATACAGATATATCGATAAAATACGGCACAACTAAGTTTTATAGAAGTATTGATGACCCTGCCAAATTTCATAAAGATCGGCCCCCATTTGACCCTAGCTCCCATACAAAGTCCCCTTCAGAAAATTACTTGATTGTCCCAAATTAAGTTATAAACACAAATATCGCGATGAAATTCAGCACAATAAAATATTATGTAAATATAAATATATTCACAAAATGTTATCGGGCTTGGTCCATATTTGCCCCTAGCCCCCATATAAAGCCTCTTTCAGAAAATTAGTTTTTCATCCATAAATTGCTTAAATGTATCGGAACAAGGGAATATTGAAGATAAATGCTTTATTATGAAAAATAAATCACATTTAATATTCATAACTGGTGTAGGGTATCATATGTTCGGCCACGCCCGACTATACTTTCTTACTTGTTTCTATTTTACTTATTTCATTTAACAGTTTTTGGTTTTTTTAGTTTTTAGACTATAAGTGTTTAACAAAACCATTGAAGCATCCAAACATAAACTCAACATAATGATTATAGAAGTACAAAAAAAAAAAACATAAATCGTCCACTAGAAAAAAAACAACAATAACAACTCATAAACTTACTAACCTAATGGATGACCATTGAGAATTTAGTTCGTCATAGGCCATTGTGCAGAATAATGTCATATGAGGAAGGTTTGACTATAAACACACATAAATACATACATAAAGTACATTTAACATGAAAAAGACAAACAAATAACCTAAATATGATGCCATTAGTATATAACCACATACCAATATAGATTTTAAATAAACATAATTTTTTGTTTTCATATTTAAATATTGAAAATATGTTTAAGAGTTTTTAGGTTTGGTTTGATAAAATATGTTTAACAGCCTTCAAAACTCATATTTCAAAAGTTAAATACATATCAATCAATCCTAATTTCTCTTAACTGCTTACCATATACATATATTACATATAAGTAGTTCTTAATGATCGTTATATCAAAGGAGGTATTTGAAAAGAAAATTTCGAGAAGAAATATGGGAACTGAATCTCGAAAATTCGACTATACATATCTACGTTGACAGCCTTGCACCAATTTAGGCTCTTAACTCCAACGTTATTAAGTCGAAATGTCTTCTCATTGGCACAACTTACACAACATCACTTTCAGTTGATATGGGTATACTCTCATGGTAAACCTATCAAAATTAATAGAACTGGGCTTTGAGTGGAACGGAACTCAGGTGGTCAAATATCACCACTTGTAGAATATCGACACAGTTCTGGCCCCAAAGGGCTTATTATTAGGAACTCGATTAGGCTTCTCACGGGCATAATAAGTGGGCACTGTATGATTGGACATACATATGTCGGAACGTATGGGCTGCCCACGTTATAGCTACTGTATAAGTTGTTTGGATGAGGAAAAAGAGGAATCGGTACAACTCCTTCTATGTAACTCTCCAGGCTTACAAGAGCACATACTAATCTATCTAGGTAGAGCTATTTCTGATTCTCTCAGGGAACCTAAGGAACCATGTAGTCAACGAAATTAGGGAAATTAGCTCTTAAAGCGAAAGCCATTGTAACCATAATAGTTTAAAAAAGCTTTAAGCTTAGAGAGACGAAAAACTCAAAGAAATTCTAAATCATCATCTGGAATTGGAAAAAATAGCAATAAAGAGAAGCAATTGACTGCCTGAGAGTTGCACGACCAAATATCGTAACTGTAACGAATCAATGAGTTAGAACAGAAGATACCAAATCCTATCGAATAAGGAGAAGCAATTGACTGCCTGAGAGTTGTACAATCAAAAATCGTAACTGTAACGAATCAATGAGTTAGAACAGAAGATACAAAATCCTATCAAAATTAACAATCCCAATTAAATGTCGATTGTGAGACCGATACTTTGAGCAACAGTAATAAATTGGAACAACAACTTAAAGTTTTACATGAAGTTAAAACCTCCGCACAAAAAAAAAAGATTTTCTAACAGAGAGATGTTTTATGGGGGCTGGAGGTTAATATGGTCCTAGCTCTTATAAATTAATTTTTGTCTTTAAAATAATTTTCTGAAGTGGACTTTGTATGGGGGCTAGGGTCAAATGAATCCTGAACATTATAAAAATTGGCAGTATCATAATGTTCGGGATATTTGGAGAGATACAAGAACATTAAACATATTTATGAACTCAAAAGCTCCATGCCTAGCCCTAGGCGAAATTATGGACAGATTTTAACCATTTTCAATAGGCTTCGTCCTCAAAAGAAGAGTATGTGCCAAATTTCACCAAATTATCTTGAAAATTGCGACCTGCAGCGTGCTCACAAGGTTTACATGGACATAAAGACGGACTGACAGATAGATAGACGGCCATAGCTAAATCGACTCGGAAAGTGATTGTGAGGATGTAAGACCAATATTTTTGGGTGTTACAAACATCAGCATAAACGCATAATACCCTCCCCACTATAGTGGTGTAGGGTATAAAAACGTAACCAATATTTTTGTTATTTGCAGCCCTAATATATATGCAACTCTTTCGAGTATACTTTAAGCAAACCCGATTAGATATTGTAACTAAATTCTTAAATAAAAACATAAATCAAAAAGATGACATTTTAACTGTCAATGTTGTCATTTTATTAAAAAAAAACTTTTAACACCAAGCAAATTGTTATTAAATTCTAAATAAAACACCTTAAATACATTGTATCCTAAACAATTGATTTAATAGTTATTTAATATTTTTTAAATTTATTATAAAGTATTAAATATTAAAAAATATTTAAACTTTTTATTTAACGACTTAATTATAAAAAAAAACAAGACGTTTTTTTTCCAAAACCACAACTCAGTTTTTATGATTATATTTTATTTTTAATATTATTCATTAATAATTTTCTTATTTTTATTTGCATTTGTTTTAAAACCACACATTTTGTGTTATTTTTTTTACATTTATTATGGGATTTTGGTTTTGTCTTGAAAACTTTGTAAAACCCCACAGCTTTAAATAAACTTAAATTGAGCGTTTAAAGTTTGCTCAAAAGAAAACCAAAAGGGGGAATTTCCAGCTTTATTTTAAAATAATAAATAAATAGTGGCATTAAGTTTAAAAATTTATAAGAAAAGCTTGTGATAGAATCAAGCATTAATTAAGCTTTTAAAAGCTTATTTTAATATTAAATAGTTTTAAGCTTTAAGCGCTTGACATTAAATAGTTGCAATGAATAAAGTTGCATTAGGAAATAAAGAAAAGCTTTTAATAAAATCCTACTTTTAGTAGTGGCTTAAGCTTTCTAAAGCTTTAAGCTTTACATTTTTGAAACTATACCTTTCTTACTTTCAGTGTAGCTATTCTTTGAAGTATTTATGTAATGTGATAAATATTCTTTATTTTTAACAAGTCCAATACATTTAACTTTAAGTGTTAATTGTTTAAATTTTTAACCACTAATAAATTATAAACGTAATGTTCATGGTAAAGTAAATTAATATAGCAAACAAGCGTAATACGAGATGGTTATAGTTTTGTTTTTCTTCTGAAATACTTCTTATTTTAAAGAAATATTGATTTGTAACAAAATTATCACTTTTTCGCGCACAAAAAACTGCTGGCGATTGCCTAGAAACAGCAAAATATTGTTTAAAATATTTCACACTTGTTGAAGCCTGTCTTTGCATTGATTTTGTATTGAATTTCAAAATAAAAAGTTTAATGGCTGCTGCACGTTTTACAATAAATATAAAACTATATTTAATTTAGTATTGTGTTTTTTTTTTTCGTTAAAAACTTTTATTATTCAAAGCTATAAACACATTTTCAATAAAGTTTTATAATTTATGAGAAAACATGCCTCATGTAAATCGAATTTTTTTTAATTTTCTTTTTTTTTTTTCTTTTACTTTTAGCCTACCGATAATAATGTCTCAAATTTGGAAGACAGTTGGTGCTGGGAACCAGATAACAATAAAACCGAAAATGATCACAGTTCCGAAACCTCTAGTGGTAATGGCAATGAAATGGTTAACATTACCTTGGAGGAAATCCCCTTGGGAGCTTCAGCCAAGGCTAGCACAAAAACGAAAATACAACGTTTGGGTGCTGGATCCTCGTCTCAGAATGCTGAATTACAAAAGCGAATACAACAGCTAGAGGAGGAGAATAAGCAACTGAATAATTCCCTGGAAGAATTGGATACTCAGCATAATTTGGCCATGCAAAATATGCTAGAGCTTAAGACCGACTTGCAGGAAAAACTAGCCAAGGTGACTAAACATTATGAAGCTTTGAAAGCTACAGAAAAGAAAAAGTTTAATGATTTTCAACAAGAGATAGAGAAATACAAAAAGAAATCCGAACAATTGGAAAAGGACTATCACACAACTAGACAAGAAAATCAGGAAATAAAACAAAAACTGGAGTCTACGGAAAGAGAAATGAAACGATCCCTAGAGGAAATGGCTGATTTGCAAACATTGTTAGAAAAGAAATCCTTAGATAACAATGAACTTTTGCAAAGAATTAAGGAGCTGAGCATAGAGAGTGAACAGGAAAAAGTAGATCTTAATCAAAAACTAGACATGCTGTCCAAAGAACTGGAAGAATTGAAAGTAACAAAAAGTAAAAAGACTTCCGAATCCTCTAATAGTTCCACCAGCAAACAAAGTGAAGATGAATTTATTGTTGTAAGAGAACAAGATGCCACATCTTCAGGTCCTGCCACACCGCCCAGCAAGGAAGAGCTTAAGGATAAAATAGTGCAACTAGAAAATCGTGTCTCGGAATTGACTTTGGAAAATGGCAGCCTTTCGTTGAAGTTACAAGATCGTCAAATGGAAAAAGATCTTTCCATTAATGTGCTTAAAGAATCGGTTAAAACTTTACAAACTGAAAATGATGAATTGGCCGATAAACTGCGCATGACTCTTATCGATCTGGAAGATCAGCAATTTAAGATTAACGATCTTAAAGAGAAAGCTTCGGAGGCCATAATAGCTCAAGAGCAACTAAAAGCTTTAGCGGAGGAAAAACATAAATTCGCCCAAGAAATAGAACAAATGAAAGAAACTCTCAATAAATCTCTAGAATTGGAGAAACGTTTACTTATAGCAGAACAGGAAAAGGAAACACTACAAATCGAGTTACAAAACCAAAAGGCGTCACAACAAAGAATCAATGAATTGGAGCAGAAAATACAAAATCTTACCTATCAAAATCAACAGTTACAACTAAATGCCGAGTGTGAAACCGAAACTCTAAACAACAGCAATGAATTGGAGCAGAAACTTAAAGTTTTACACGAGGAAAATGATCACTTAAAATCCGAATTGGAACGACTCACCGATTCCAATTTCTCACGAGCCATAGCCGATGAAAAACATTGCATTACCGATTTGGATGAGGAGGACGAAGATGAAGGCTTCAGTTTGGAAAAGTTGAAATCACTACTAAAAGTATTTACCACACAAGATGCCAAGGAAATGCAACATGAGGATGTAGAAAAATTATATAAACATTTAAGAGATAAACTACACAAACTAGAAGCCACCGAAAGAGAATTGGCTCATATGTCAAGCGAAATGCTGGAATTGCAGGACAACAAATTGGTTTGGGATCATGAAAAGAAAACTTTAGAGGCTGACATTTCGCAGTACATATTGCAATGTGATGAACTAATGAAAAACAATGAAATATTGTTGAATGAATTAGAAAACTATAAACGCAACAAATTGGAAACGATATCGGAAAATAATGAAGAAAATATTGTACAATTGGAATCGCAACTGGAAGAGTGCAATAATCTCAATCGTACTTTGGAGCAGGAGTACATAGAACTTAATGAAAAAATTGAAGAATTGGAAAAGGAGAAACAATTACTAAATGAGAAATTAAGAACGTCCCAACAACAATGTGAGGCCTTAAATACAAAAGAAAAAGATTTAAATCTTCAGGTGGAAACATTAGAATTAGAAAAATGTAATTTACTGCTTAAGCTAAATGGTGTTAATGCCAGCCATGAAGAGCAACAAGAAGACTCACAAGCTTTAAGAATTTACCAAGAGAAATGTGAAAGTTTGGAGAAGCAACTAAATACTTTAGCCAAAGATCATGCCGATTTAGTGGCAGCTTTGCAAAAACAAAAAGAACAACTTTTGGAGGCCATACAAAAGGGTGATAACACTGAAAAACTATTAAGAGAGGAACAGCTTTTGGGAGAGCAACTAAAGGAGAAAGTTAAATCTATAGATAATCTGCAATCTTTAAATGAAAAACTACAAGAAAATTTGAAAGAAGCTAACTTACAGACAGAACAATTTAAACAGGAACTAATGGCTAAGGATATTGTAGCTGAAAGCTTAAAGCAGGAAGTAAAAACTTTACAAAGCTATTTGCAAGAAGCGGAAGGTTTAGTAGATAGTAAATTGGTATTGGAAGAACAATTAAATGAAAAACAACAAAAAATAGAAGAGTTGCTAAAGGAACTTAAAGCTGTTAAGGAAATAGAAGAAAACATGAAACAAGAATTAGACAAATTAATGGCTGAGAAAATTGATGCTAATCTGTTAGAGCAACTTAAAGAAGAAAAAGCTTTATTACAAGATAAACTAAAAACTTTAGAAAATGAGCTAGAAAACCTTAAACAAACTAATTTAACTGAAGCTAGCAACAATGAAGAACAGACAAACCATTTAGCACGTATAGCCGAACTAGAGTCACAACTTCTCGCCACAGCTGATTTGCAAAAATCCCTAGAAGCTTTAAACTATGAAAAACAAGAAATGATTAAAGCTTTACAACAAAAACATGCAGAAAATATGCAGTATTATATGGAAATACAACGTCTAACACCCTTAGCTCAACAACAGACAGATAAAACCTGTGATAAGTGTCCCTCTCTGGAAACGAACATAGCTGAACTGCAAAAACAACAGGAAAAGTTACAGGATCAAATTAGTTTCCTTAAAGAAAAATCAGATATATTAACGACCAATCTTTTGACGGAACAGACTAACCAGAAATTGGTACAACAAGAAAAGGCAGATGTTATGGAACAGAATGCTACATTGCGCAAGGATTTGGAACGTTTAAGAGCTCATCTTTTGGAAAGTGAAGATATGCATACCCAAGAAATGGTCGAACTGCAAAAGGAATTTGAGGAAACCAAGGCCAAAATGATAGCTCTTGAAGATGAGGTGAATAAGTCCAGCAATGCTTATACATCGGCTAGGTGAGTGAAAGTTGTTTATAAAATTTATTTTTTATAACTTAAAAAAACCACGTTATCAACTGGTTTATGCCTGAATGTTTAAAAATTCAGTTACATTTTTATTTAAATTAAAATTTAAATAAACGATACAGTTTTTGATTTAAATATTTAAAATTCCAACAGTTATTCAATTTCATGATGAAATTTAGTTCCGCATTTTGCTACCGTTTTTAACTGCTGTCACAGACATAAATAATATTTATTCTAACTTAATTTTGCTGTTATCAGGTATGGCAAGTTAATTAACCATAACTCAGACAAAGAAACCAAATTATATATTAATGACAAACACAAAACACCTGTTCAAACTTTACACCAAAAAAAAAAAAAAGAATGAAATGAATTTAACGAGCAAACAAATAAAAAATAATAATAAATTTCAAAAGAAAATAATAGAAATATTATCATCTAATTACTGAAAATACTTAAATTAAAGCAAATAGTAACGTTTAAACGAAATATATAACAGAGTTGCATACAACACAACAAAGACAAAGACTATAAAATTTACAAAAAACAAAAATGGTGTTTAAATAATGACGCCATATTGGCGGCCATAACTTATTTTCAGTTACTTTTTTCGTTTGCAGTTATTTAAAAAATGAAATAAAATCTTATCGCACAATGGAAGAAAAAAAAGCAATTGTGGAACTAATTTCAATTTTTAAGGTGTTTTTTTTTTATATATTTAAAATTTTAAATATGTTTTTATGGCTACAAACGTTCTTAGATTTTCGTTTAAATAATAATAAAATATGATGCTGATTTAGATATTACTGTTATTTGTTTACAGCATACGGGCCAATCAACATGCCGAAACATTGCAGGCTCAATATGCTTTGGTAGTACAGCAACGAGATGAATTAGTTAATAAATTAACAGTGGCTGAAGATCGTGAATCGAAAAATCAAGCGGCTTTAACAAATCTACAGTGTGCTTTAGAACAATTTCAAAATGGTAGGAAATTTCTTTATTAAAAAAAAAAAGTTAAAAAATATTTAATTTGTTTTAATTTAATCTAGACAAAGAAAATGATATCAAATTGGCCACACAACGTATACGCAAAGAATTGCAACAGCATTTGGACAAAGAAACACAATTGCAATTGGAAATTCAACAATTACAGCAACAATTATCGGATGCCAATCAAGGACTAAATGCTGCCTCCAGGCTTTCCGATCAATTAGAAGCCAGTCAACAAACTATTAATGTTTTAAGGGAAGAGGGTAAGTTTGCTTTTTATTTAATTTTTTTTTTAAATTTTAAAATATTTCAATGTAAATAATTCTACATTATTATCATAATGTTCACTAACTAATCCAAACAAGAACTTTTTGTGGCAAGGTAAATTCCCAATAAAAATCACTAACTACATAACATTGTTTTATATATAAGGAGTGAGATCGAAAAATTCTTAACATACATATATGTTTATAAAAAAGAAACCACTAAACTTACAGCTTTATTTTTTTTTTATTTGATTGAAATTATTATTACAATTTACAAAAAAAAAATACTTTTATAGTTTTAATCACTAGTGATGAAATTTTGAACCCTTTTCGGAAACCCTTCCATTAACGTTTTTATAGTGCTTTCTGTCACTTTGCTCGAACATGTAGTCCATCTCCGTTTAAAATCTACCACACTTTTGGACACCTTTTTTGTACTCTTCAATTCTCTTTTAACAAGAGCCCAATATCTCTCCACTGGCCTTAGCTCCGGGCAGTTTGGAGGATTTGCCTCTCTTGGTACAAATACCACATTATTGTTCTTGTACCACTCAAGGGCTTGTTTACCATAGTGACAGGATGCCAAGTCAGGCCAAAAATAAGTGGACACATTATGAAGTCTTATGAATGGAAGCAGCCTTTTTTGTAAACATTCCTTGATGTAAATTTCGGTATTTATAGAGCCCGTTGTAACAAATGATTGGCTTCTTTTGCCGCAACTGCATATTGCTTGCCATACCAAGAACTTTCTGGGAAATTTTGTCTGCTTTTGGGTCCTAAACTTTTCTTCAACATTCCCTCGAGCATCAGCAACATAAAACTTTTGACCTGGAAGTTGCGAAAAATCTGCCAGAACATACGTTTCGTCATCCATTATGCAGCAAGAATATTTTTTTATAAAACTTGACTTCAATTTCCGTGCTCTGTTTTTGGCCTCTAAATTTTTAGCAGCGTTCCTGTCAGGAACTTTTTGAGCCTTGTATGTTTTTAAACCTGCATTAGCTTTAACTTTTCGTACCAAATAGTCCGAGCACTGAGCTAACCGGGCTGCTTTCCTACCGGATGTGTTGGGAGCTCTTTTGAAAATGCGTTCTATTTTTTTGGCTTTAGAAACATCATGTGGACCATTCCTTCTACCTGAACCAGGTTTTCTATCAACTGACAAGTTCTCCCGGTACTGTTTAATAACATTGGAAACAGTTTGACGGCAGACCTTTGTATGCTTGGCCAACTTTTTGTAAGACCAAGTTGGGTTTAGTTGAAAATATTTAATAATTTCAGTACGCACTTTTTTCTGGTCACTCATTTTAATCAGATTAACAAAAAAATTAATATAATTGACATTACACATAATAACTGACATGTTTTTCAAAGGTAACTTGATCAAAAAAAAAAATCAAATAATACTTTGGTTGAAAAATATAATGAAAAACGTGTGTTAAGAATTTTTCGATCTCACTCCTTATATATTAAAGTGTAGTATGTGGCACATATTTGTTTGAAATTAAAATACTACACTTTTTATACATATTTATCACTATTTATTTAGCTAAATACTTTGTATCAACAACACCACCACCACCACTTGTTTATTATACAATCAAAAAACCAACCAAACAATCAATCAATCAAAAAATGCCTCATCTTATTTGTAATTCTTAAAAATAAATATCAGCTGGTAATTCTGGGATTTATTTCATTTGTTACCCTCGGAATTTCAGTTGGTATCAGTTTTTTTGAATTAATTTATAACACCATATATTTACGAAAATCCAAAAAAAAAAAAAAATGCAAAATTGTTATCAAAAAATTATGTTTTCATTATGAAAAAAAAAACAAATCAATTCGATTCAAATCAATATATTAGTTATAGTAAAAGTTGCAAAATTATTTATGTTTAGTTTTTTATTTTTATATTATTTTAATTTATGTTTTATTACTTATGGTTTTTGTATTTTTGTTTAAATGTTGTTTTTATTTTTTCTTGTACTAACCTCTTTAACAATTTTATTTGAATATTTTAATTGTTTTAATATTCTCTTAACAAAACATCATTTATGTTTTTCCATCATTTTTTATAACAACTTATTAGAATCCTTATCAGAATCTGTTGTCTAAAACTTTTTCTGATTTTAGTAGGAAAGGTTTCGAACAGATCTCAAAGGATTTGTGTTTGTTTGTATTACTTTAAAATACATTACATTGTATTACTTTTGAATACAAATCTATAGGCGAGACAATTATCTGGTTTTTCTTCGAGGCTGGTCTGTAGTCGGACCATAGTCTGGTCTATAGTCGAGAGAATGGTCTAGTCTACAGTCCATATAATAGTGGAATCTATGTTTGAGACTATTGCCTGTACAATAGATCTATTGTTCTAGACTATTGTCTAGTCTATAGTCAAGTTTATAGTCTATAGTCGATACTATAGTCTGGTCTATAGTTGAGATAAAAGGTGGTATATGGTTTGTTCTATAGTCAAGACTAAAGTCTGGTTTATAGCCCAGAAAATAGTATCGAATATAGTCAAGAATATAGTCTTATCTATAGTTGAGATAATAGATTGGTCGAAACTATAGTCTCTTCTATAATCAAGACTATAGAAAGACTGTAGTTTTTCCTATGGTCTATAGTCGAGACTATAATCTGGTCTATAGTCGAGCTTATAGACTGGTCTATAGTCGAGCCTATAGGCTAGTCTATACTATATAGACCAGATTATAATCTGGTCTATAGTCTATACTATAATCTGGCCTGTAGTCGAGACTATAATCTAGTCTATAGTCGAGCCTATAGACTGGTCTATAGTAGAGCCTATAGGCTAGTCTATAGTCGAGCCTATAGACTGGTCTATAGTCGAGCCAATAGACTGGTCTATAGTCGAGCCAATAGACTGGTCTATAGTCGAGCCTATAGACTGGTCTATAGTCGAACCTATAGACTGGTCTATTGTCGAGCCTATAGACTGGTTTGTTGTCGAGCCTATAGACTGGTCTCTAGCCAAGCCTATAGACTGGTCTATAGTCGAGTCTATAGACTGGTCTATAGTCGAGCCTATACACTGGTCTATTATCGAGCCTATAGACTGGTCTATTGTAGAGCCTATAGACAGATCTATAGTCAAGCCTATAGACTGATCTTTAGTCGATCCTATAGACTGGTCTATTATCGAGCCTATAAACTGATCTATTATCGAGCCTATAGACTGGTCTATAGTCAAGACTATTAACTGGTCTGTAATCAAGATTATAAACTGGTCTATAGTATAGACTATAGTCTTGTCTACAGTCAATTCTATAGTCTGTTATATAGATTATAGTCTGTTCTATATTGGATACTATAGTCCGGTGTATTGTCGTAAGTATGTATTGACTGATTTGTAGTCGAAACTATTGAGTGGTTTGTGGTTGAGACTATAGTTTGGTCGATGCTATAGTTTTACGATCTACTGCCACGCCTAGTTAAGCTTAATGTCAAATAAGCAGACAATTATGATGATTCAATTTAAAATATTGATATTTACCAATTTTTTTATTTAGTGGATATGACTCAGAGTTATCTTACTAATCTTTTGTTGTAGTAGGGGTTGAAAATACAATATTTCCTTTTACAAGTTTTCTAAGAAGATGTTTAAATTATTTAAAAGTAAACCGTAAATCATTTTAAATATTAAACTTGAAAATTAAGGTTTTTGTTCTCTACATTTTATTACACCTTTTATTTGCACTATTTCACTTTTTTTTATCACCTATCAATAGCTCATCACTTACTTGTATATTCGATTTTTTTTGTGTTACATTTTATTACTAATCTCTAAAATACTAACTTGCTCATCCATTAATAACAATTGTTTGAAATATAATTTTTTTAAGTTACAGTTTTTACTATCTCTACAAAACAGTAAAATTACAAAACAAAAAGCAAGACTGAAATCAAAACCAAACTCTATGCAAGTTTTCAAACAATCTCATTATGTAATGTGATGATTTACAAATTTTGAAATCACGTTGCATGTGGAGATTATTTGACATTGCATCTTAAACTTCATTAATTTTATAATTTTTTTTTGTCTGTTTTTTTCTCAAATTTAATTTTTTTTAACTATAAATTGTGTTGTCCTTTTGTTTTTTTTTTAATATTTAAACAAAAAAATATTTTAGCATGATTTTGTTATATTCTTCTTAGTTTAATTTTTGATTTTCATTTTAATTTTAAAGCAACTTTGTTAGGGTAATTAAATGTAAAGAAATTTGTTTTCAAATTCGTTTTTTTTTAAATAAAATGCATTTGTCTGGTAGAGTATTACATTAGGTACTGGTGTAGAATATGTCTGCTTAAGCACTATTCTGAAATACTAACCAGTACTTATGTCATACTTACAACTAGATAAATGTTAATGCCACATATTAATACTCTCCCCTCCAAAAGAAAATGTTCAGTGCATGATGTGTTTTAAGTGAAAAAAAAGTGTTTTCTATTGTTAAATGTGTTAAATTTAAGAAAAACTATTTAATTTTATAAAAAAAAATTTCTTCTAAAAATACTAATATTTTTTTCTTGCTTTTATTTTTTATATAGTGGAATCTTTGAAACAATTAAATATGGACTTGGAAAAGAAACTTTCAACCACGGAATCCAGTCAAACGGATAAAATCGAAAAGAGTCTTATTAAAAGTTTACTGATTGGTTATGTGGTCAGTGGCAATCCTAATGATAAGCAACAGATTTTAAGAATGATTTCATCAGTATTGGATTTCAATCAAAACGAAACCGATAAAGTAGGTCTTAATAAACAGCAAGGAGGCTGGCTGGGTAGCTTACTGGGAGGAGGTGGTGGTTCACCAGGTAATTTTAATTTAAAACTTTAATAAAAACTAAAAATATCTTAAAGGTAACAATTACTTTTTCCATTAACAGGTTCTCATTCAAAAGACAATTTAGTTCAGGCTTTTGTGGAATTCCTCGAGCAAGAATCTCAACCCAAACCACAACAATCACAAATGCCCAATTTATTAAATATAACCCATACACCAGTAACAGCAACAGCTGCCTCTACTAATTCAACGCCCGCCTCTAGACGTTCATCAAATATTGCAAATCCTTTAGGGGCAGCTAGCGGTGCCGCAACAACTTATCCCGCCCCCGTACCTATACAACCCTTATTACTCAATTCTACTGTGTTAGATGATTTTGCACCTTCACGTAATTCCAGTTCTATTTTAAAAGATATTCTAAGTGATTCTTGATTATTGTAATATTAATTGTTTATGTCCTATTTTATATATTTTTTTTAATTTTCTAAATAATAGTCCTGTTGTTTGTAAAAAATATTTATATTATATATTTTTTTCCTATACGTAAACGTGCAATTATTAAATTTTGTATCGTATATTGATTGTTTTTGCCGTTCTATATGCTAACGATGTATTTAAAAAGTGGCCCAATGTAAATAATTGTCTTTTTGATATTTTAGATGAAAAAAAAAACAACAACAAAAGAAATTAAGTTACTCTATATAATAGGTATGAAATAAATATGTAACGAAATAAATATCACTTATAAAGTATTTTTAAAAATTTTGCAGTCTTTATTATTTATATGAAAAGCTTAAAAGGAAGCAGTTATCTTTAGATTTTAAATCCGAAAATTTACCAGAAAGGTGATTTCCAGCCAGATTCTGCCAATAGTTTTCGAGTTTGAAGAAAATCGGCAATTTTGAGGAATGTTGGACCTAAGGCCAATATTAGACATTTTTAATTTATTTTTGGGTATCATATGGTCGGCCATTATGTCGCATGGGTGTTTGTTTACCTGACCCCGGAGAGCCGGGATTTTGTATACCTAAGGCGTTTTCTAGTCATGGTCAACTAGATCTTAAAGGTGAGCGTGTAAAAGATTATACAGTGGATCCATTGGAACCATCAGGGACCATGGCGCTCATGGAGGCCACACTGCCCAAGCCATTGCCTGAGGCATCGGTCACAGAAAAGTCTTTATAAGAGAAATGGTAAAATATTATAAAATTATATTTTTTAAAAAACTTTCATCCTTTCTTACCATTTTTAGTTCTTGGTTTTTTAAAGACTGGATCGTTATTGCTGATGATGGTGAGGCAGCATCTATCTTCATGGTGGGATCAGCACCAGGCTTTTTAAATATATTATAAAAACAATACAAATAGAGGTATACTTAAGATAATAACAACAATCTGAAATAAAGATACAAATAAACAAAAATTTTTAGTCTTTTATTCACTCCAAAGATCTGAAACAGTTCTAGTTCAGTTTTAGTTCTGTTCTTGCCTTGGCAAACAAATAATTTACCATAGACAAAACATGAACCTAAATGTACAGGAAATTTAAGAAAATTATTAAATTTCATAGGAAAATAGTTTTTTGCGCAAATTCTCGAAGCAAAAATAAAAAAATCAGAAAATTTTTATAAATTTTGGATCTAGGACCCCTACTACAACAAAATTTTAAATTTATTTTTTTGTTTGCTTTAATCTCGAAAACTACTGGCCGAATCTGGCTGGAAACTTTCCTTTCTGGTGAATTTCCACGCTGAATCCAAAAATGGAGTCAGAATTGACCTAGGTCCATTGTTTCATCAAAATTCCCGACATTTTTTTATTTTGAACAATTTGTTGTGTTATTTCGGGATCTAGAGGCCAAGGACAACTGAAATTTGTCATTTAAGACTATAATTTATGCTGAATCCGAAAATGGTTTCAGAATTGACCTAGGTCCAATATTTCATAAAAATTTCAGTACACAAATTTTGATCCAAATATCCCACGAAATTTGATTTCAAATCAAGATTTTTCTAATATATGAGGTTCTTGTCTTGGCTAGCAAATTTTTCAATAGTCGAGACAAGAACCAACAAATGTAGAGTAAATTTTGAGACAACATAAAATTTTGTAGTAAAATCGGTTTGAAATTTTGATCGGTAATTTTGATGAAATATTGGTCTCAGGTCCACTATGAGTTAATTTTCGGATTAAGCTTAAGCATTAATCTCGAATGTCAAATTCTTGCAATTATAGGCCTCGAGACCCCGATGTAATAGCACAAATTTCTTCAAATAAAAAATTTTCGGGTATTTCGATGAAATATTGGTCCCAGGTCCATTCTGACTCCATTTTTGGATTCAGCATGGGATTTTACCAGAAAGGTGAGTTTGCAGCCAGATTCGGCCAGTAGTTCCCGAGTTTGAAGTAAAAATAAAAAAAATCTGAAATTTTGATGAATGTTGGACCCAGGACCCATAGTACAACAAAATTTCAAATTTATTTTTTTGTTTGCTTTAATCTCGAAAACTACTGGCCGAATCTGGCTGGAAACTCACCTTTCTGGTGAATTTCCACGCTGAATCCAAAAATGGAGTCAGAATTGACCTAGGTCCATTGTTTCATCAAAATTCCCGACATTTTTTTATTTTGAACAATTTGTTGTGTTATTTCGGGATCTAGAGGCCAAGGACAACTGAAATTTGTCATTTAAGACTATAATCTATGCTGAATACGAAAATGGTTTCAGAATTGACCTAGGTCCAATATTTCAAAAAAATTTCAGTACACAAATTTTGATCCAAATATCCCACGAAATTTGATTTCAAATCAAGATTTTTCTAATATATGAGGTTCTTGTCTTGGCTAGCAAATTTTTCAATAGTCGAGACAAGAACCAACAAATGTAGAGTAAATTTTGAGACAACATAAAATTTTGTAGTAAAATCGGTTTGAAATTTTGATCGGTAATTTTGATGAAATATTGGTCTCAGGTCCACTATGAGTTAATTTTCGGATTAAGCTTAAGCACTAATCTCGAATGTCAAATTCTTGCAACTCTAGGCCTCGAGACCCAGATGTAATAGCACAAATTTCTTAAAATAAAAAATTTTCGGGAATTTCGATGAAATATTGGTCCCAGGTCCATTCTGACTCCATTTTTGGATTCAGCATGGGATTTTACCAGAAAGGTGAGTTTGCAGCCAGATTCGGCCAGTAGTTCCCGAGTTTGAAGTAAAAATAAAAAAAATCTGAAATGTTGGTGAATGTTGGACCCAGGACCCATAGTACAACAACATTTCAAATTTATTTTTTTGTTTGCTTTAATCTCGAAAACTACTGGCCGAATCTGGCTGGAAACTTTCCTTTCTGGTGAATTTCCACGCTGAATCCAAAAATGGAGTCAGAATTGACCTAGGTTCATTGTTTCATCAAAATTCCCGACATTTTTTTATTTTGAACAATTTGTTGTGTTATTTCGGGATCTAGAGGCCAAGGACAACTGAAATTTGTCATTTAAGACTATAATCTATGCTGAATACGAAAATGGTTTCAGAATTGACCTAGGTCCAATATTTCAAAAAAATTTCAGTACACAAATTTTGATCCAAATATCCCACGAAATTTGATTTCAAATCAAGATTTTTCTAATATATGAGGTTCTTGTCTTGGCTAGCAAATTTTTCAATAGTCGAGACAAGAACCAACAAATGTAGAGTAAATTTTGAGACAACATAAAATTTTGTAGTAAAATCGGTTTGAAATTTTGATCGGTAATTTTGATGAAATATTGGTCTCAGGTCCACTATGAGTTAATTTTCGGATTAAGCTTAAGCACTAATCTCGAATGTCAAATTCTTGCAACTCTAGGCCTCGAGACCCAGATGTAATAGCACAAATTTCTTAAAATAAAAAATTTTCGGGAATTTCGATGAAATATTGGTCCCAGGTCCATTCTGACTCCATTTTTGGATTCAGCATGGGATTTTACCAGAAAGGTGAGTTTGCAGCCAGATTCGGCCAGTAGTTCCCGAGTTTGAAGTAAAAATAAAAAAAATCTGAAATTTTGGTGAATGTTGGACCCAGGACCCATAGTACAACAACATTTCAAATTTATTTTTTTGTTTGCTTTAATCTCGAAAACTACTGGCCGAATCTGGCTGGAAACTCACCTTTCTAATAAATTCCCACGCTGAATCCGAAAATGGACTCAGAATGGACCTAGGTCCATTGTTTCATCAAAATTCCCGACATTTTTTTAATTTGAACAATTTGTTGTGTTATTTCGGGATTTGGAGGCCGAGGACAACTGTAATTTGTCATTTAAGACTAAAATCTATGCTGAATCCGAAAATGGTTTCAGAATTGAACTAGGTCCAATATTTCATAAAAATTTCAGTACAAAAATTTTGAACCAAATATTCCACGAAATTTGATTTCACATCAAGATTTTTCTAATATATGAGGTTCTTGTCTTGGCTTGTAAATTTTTCAATAGTCAATACAAGAACCCCCAAATTTACTGGCAGAATCTGGCTTGAAAGTGACCTAAGAAAGTGGACGTTTTGTTATGTAAAGAAGCTTAGAAACCTATAAAAACACAACTAGCAACTTACCTCCGAATGTTTAGATTTTCCAAGAATTAAACTCTTTTCATTCTGATTTTTAATAAAATTATTAATAATTTTCCTTTATTTAATGATTAAACTTAATACTAATACATTTGTAATTAATATTAACAATAATATTATATTTATATTTTTATTTAATTAATTAAAATGAAATCCTAGTAAATAATAAAAAAATACATAAAATTGTTTATCTTAATATATAAATTATAATAACATAATATCAGAGTTTTTATATTTAAGATAAATTTAATTATTTAAATTAAGTTATCAACTAATTATACCTTGCACCACTATAGTGGGGAGGGTATAATGCGTTTGTGCTGATGTTTGTAACACCCAAAAATATTGGACCTATGTGCACTCATCGGACCCGCTTTTCCATCCGTCTGTGTGTGCATGTAATTAAGATAATTCGATGAATTTTGGCACGAATGCCTCTTTTGGTCCAAGGACATGCTGATAATTTCAAAACCCTGGAATAATTGTGAGATTTTGGGATATCTTTGTCCTCCTCGAAATAATTTATTTTGCTGTGAAATTGTATTAATTCAATGTATCTGGTTTAACCTTATTCATCTAACAGATGCATGCTTTTTAGATTATAATGTAGACAATCTGTAGACAAGTTCAATCTGTATCTGCCAGGGTGATTTGTCATCTAGAAAGGAACTTATAATCGCTCAAAGTTCATACTGTAATATAACTAATGTAAATGTGTTCTTGATTTCATAGCATTGCCAGAAGCTTTATATCTCGAAAACTATTTGATATATTTAAATGAAATTGGTTTCAGGTTTTAGCTACACTATAGAGCTATAAGATAGAATGCAACTTTAATGCATACTGCCACGCCCACTATATGAAAACTAGACGTTTTAAATAAGTTATCAAGTTGTTTAAAATTTATGGTATTTGATACATTTATAGGGCAACCAATATGTAGACAAATTCCATATCTATCTGTGTGCCAATTTTTAGGGTGATTCATTATCTAGGAAGGATGTTATGGTACTTCAAAGTTAATGCTCTAACATAACTAATGGAAGTGTAGTTGTGCTTTTATATCACTGTTAAAAGCTTAATATCTCTTAAACTATTTGAGATATTGAATCGAAATTGGTATCATATCTTAGCTAAAGAACATAGCTATAGGTTCCATTAACATTTTACAACCAACTGCCTCGTCTACTTTTTAAAATTGATACTATCTAAAGTCACTTAAAATCTCCGCCCCTTTAGGGCGTGGCTATAATTTTTTATAACACATATGTAGACAAGTTCATTACCTCTTAGACTGTAAAATTTGAATAAAAAAGCTCTCCTACAACAGAAGATATGATGCTACAAAGTTTATCATTGAAAAACCAGAAAAAGCGAAAAAATGCACTTTAAAAAATTTCGTGGAACACCAGGAGAACATAATTGAATAGAAGGTGATTTTTTGTTTATACTATTTTTCAAAGCTTAGTAACTCGAAAACTACTTGAGATATTGTTACGAAATCGGTGTCATATTATAGCTACTGAATTGGGCTACAAGATCGTTTAAAATTTTAACGCCTACTGCCACGCCCACTATATGAAAACTAGGCGTTTTTAAGTAATACTTTGATGTATTTATAATTTATGTGATTTTATACTTTTTTAAGGTCACGAGCCTGTAGACAAGTTCAATCTCTATCTGCCAGCCAATTTTCAGGGTGATTTGTTATCTAGGAATGAACTTATGATAGCTCAAAGTTCATACTCTAATATCTGTAATGTAAATGTGTTTCCGATTTCATAACATTACTAAATGCATAATATCTCGAAAACTATTTAAGATATTTAAATAAAATTGGTGTCATATTTAAGCTACAGAATTGGGCTACAAGATCGGTTAAAATTTTAACGCCTACTGCCACGCCCACTATATGAAAAATAGGCGTTTTTAGGAAATTATCAACTTATTTATAATTTATGGGATTTGATACTTTTTTAAAGCATCGAATTTGTAGACAAGTTCAATTTCTATGGGCATGCCAATTTTCAGGGTGATTAATCATCTAGGAAGGATTTTATCATCGCTTTAAGTTTATACTCTAATATCTGGAATGTAAATGTGTTTGCGATTTCATAGCATTCTTAAAAGCTTTATATCTCGAAAATTATTTAAGTTATTTTAATAAAAATGGTGTCATACTTTAGCTACAGAATTGGGCTACAAGATAGTTTGAAATGTTAACGCCTACTGAAATGCCCACTCTATGAAAACTAGGCGTTTTAAACAAATTATCAATTTATATATAATTTATGGGATTTTATGCTTTTTAAGGCAACAAATATCTAGACCAGTTCAATATCTATCTGGCAGCCAATTTTCAGGGTGATTTGTTGACTAGGAAGGAACTCATGATCGCTCAAAGTTCATACTCTAATATCTGTAATGTAAATGTGTTTCTGGTTTCATAACACTACTAAAAGCTTAATATCTCGAAAACTATTTAAGATATTTAAATAAAATTGGTGTCATATTTAAGCTACAAAATTAGGCTACTAGATCTATTTCAATTTTAAGGCCCATTATATGAATTTTAGCCAATTCTTCTTTCTTCTTGATATTCTTTTGGATTTTTCTCTTTATAATGCTTACTTACCATTTCCATACGATTCTAATAATAATAAATTTACGCATTGGATGTAGTTTTTCTAATAACATTCAAAATATATTTTTGATTGATTTTATTTTCTTTTTGTTCTAATAATTTCGTATTATTTTTTGTGTATGATTTTTATTTTCATATAAATAAATTATTTATAATATCCGTAATATTTAAATATTTTTTCGATTTCTTGTTACACTTTTGTTTACTGTGTTACTGTTATAGTTTTGTTATAAATTAATAACAATTTTATATTAAAAATTAATATTTATAATTGAGTTAATTTTTTTGTTTTTATTTTGGCTAATTACTAACAATTATTATATATAAATATTTAAATAGATTTTTCATACAAGTACATATAAAAACTATAACATTGGAAAACTTAACATACAATATAAAATTTTTTTTTATAGTTTAAATAGAGTAAATTTTATAAAAAGTTTTAGTTTAATAATAATAATAAAAAATAATTTACAAAATTGTTTATTATATTTAATAAAAAAGAAAGCCTTAAATAAAACAAAAAAAAAATATATACAATTTAAAAAATTAGTAACATTTTTATAAAACTATAATTTATACACAATAAATATTTATTTGAGTAATAGGATATTTAAGTTTTTCTTTTAATATAAAGGCTGTTCACAGTTTCTTTTTAAATGATTGTGTTTTAAGACTGTGACAAGCTTGTTGTTGTAAACTTTGACATTTAATTGTTTTGTTACGGTTTTATGATATTTAAAAAATATATAAAATTCTTTTTTTAAAAAATGTGTAACAAATTGATTTTGTTTTTTTTTTGTTATTTAAAGGTGTAGACATAAAGATTTTTCTTGTTATTATTATTTTAATAATAAATAAGTTTTTTTATGATAATATTTAATTATGTTTATTTGTTATAATTAGTTTTAAAACAGTTTTAAACTTGAGTTCGTTTCATGTATTTTTATTTCATTTCAAGATTTTTTTTAAATTTGTTTCTATATGTTGAGCTTTTTTTTTTAAAAGTAATTAATATCGGTTTGATATTATCTTTAGTTAATCTAATACTTTTTGCAATGTCAATTTTAAAAAACTACTTTTATTTTAGTAGGAAACATGGACAACTTTTTTTTTTGGTTTTATCCTTTTCTAGTTTTAAACAAAGGGACCATTTGCTTAAGTACTCTCTGAATAGTGTTAATATTACAGTTAGTTTCTTAAATAACATATTTAGAATTTTTTCTAATTTTTTTTACAAGATTTTCTAATACATTTTTTTATTTTTTAACAATTTGTTTTATATTGTTAATATTTTGCTAATACATCTAAATACGTGACATATTCATATCAAATACAAGTTGTTGTTTTGATTTTTTAAATATATTTTTATATTTAATAAAATGTTTAATATTATGTCATTTTGAATGTATATATTTTTGTGTAAAAACATGTGTATTTTGAACGGCAAGAATATAAAAAAGAATTATAAAAAAATTTTATATTTATTTAGCATAGTTCGTGTTTCGTTACTGAAAAAAGAAAAGGTTGGTGTCTCGGCTAAAACTGTTAACAAATATGAATGTTCGTAAGTAAAGTTTTAGTTGCCTTTTTTTAAATTTTAAGAACGCATTTCAATTGAGTATAGTTGTGTTTAGTTAACAAGGAAATGGTTTGTGTCTTGGCTAACAAATATGGTCCTTCACCAGCATGGACATATTACTAACTTTTATTATAAAGAGTCCTTTTTAGTACCTTCAATAGTTTTACATCAATAGACTAGTTCAGTGACTAATCAATTGGCTAGTCTACGGTCTAATCTATGGTCTAGGCAAATCTGGAACTAGGCTATGCAAAAGTCAGTCTACTTTCCACATTTTAGTCATTTAACAAAAGTCGATTTTTTCTGACATTTCTAATTTTATTCTTACATTAAAGTCAATTTTTTGACTTTATTGGGACATAATTGTTTACTTCAACTTTTTTTGACAAAAAGTCCATATTTCGATTATTCGAAAGACGATTAATAGAACCGTATGAACTAGACTTTTAACTAGTAAATGATCTATTCTATAGACTAGTTTGTAGATTAGTCTGTTGACTAGTTTATAGATTAGTCTATTGACTATTGTGAGTACTAGTCTTTGGACTATTCTATGGACCAGTCTATGAACTAGTCTATTGATAAGTCTATGAACTAGTGTATAGAATAGTCTGAGACTAGTTTGTCTTTGGACTATTCAATTGGCTATTCAATGACTAGACAATTGACTAGTAGTGTATATTGGACTACTCTATGGACTACTCTATGAACTAGTCTATTGACTTGTCTGTGGACTAGTCTAGTCCATAATTTGTAATTTAGAATCTAGTTAATTGTGTAGTCTATGGACTAGTTTTTGGGCAAGTCTATGGAGTAATATATTGACTACTCTATGAACTACTTATGAAAATAGTTCATGGAGTAGTCAGAAATTACTTAAAAGTTATATACTACTCTATATACTAGTCTGTTGGCTAGTCTAGTCCATAGTTTGTAATCTAAAATCTAGTTCAGTCTATACAGTAATATATTTTCTATTTTCATAAGTAGTCCATAGAGTAGTCAAAAAATACTGAAAAATTACAATAGTGTTGTATTTTCCATGCCTGGTCCCTCGTAAGCTACAGATTTCCACTCCATTTTCTGTTGTTCATATTATAGAGAGTCTAGTCCACTTTTTTTTAAAGAAATACCTAGTAACTAGTTCTCTTTTTGTTCAATTTAGATTTCTTATCTATTTCACGAATAATATGAATTTTGTTATTAGAAAAATAATAAGGTGTATGTCTTGACTAAACCTGCTAAATATGGTCCTTCGTAAGTAAAGTGCAGATCTGAGTTTCTTTTTTCATACTATTTTTTCACATTCGTTTTAGGAATAGTTCGTGTTAGGTTACTAAAAAGGAAAGGTTTATGGCTTAGCTAAAATCAAATATGGTCCTTCATAAAATATATTTATTTTCTTTATCAAGTAGAGTTTTCACTATTTGAATCGGTTTTTTGGATTTCAGCAAGATATGGCTTACAAAATGTTACGGTTTTTTGAAAAATATTTACATAGACTTTATATGTTATAGAATGGCAAGTCAAATTAGGTAAAAATTAAAGAAAATATGTTACATTTTGTGTAAACAACTTGTGGGATCCAAATAATATATCTATATTTTTAAGAATTTTATTTTAATCAATAGCTTTTCTTACATGACTTCCCAGGTGAGAAACTGCAAGTCTCAATTTGTGTCCAAAAATTGCTTAATTCTTCAATATTTTGAACTAATACCGAGAATGTTATAAGAAATCTTAACTGGATAAAGGCAATCACATTTCTTAAGAGTATCTCAAGTGGTATATAACTTTAAGTCGGTCATACTTGTTGTTTTTAGTCCACATTTTGACAGGTTTGAACAGTTTATTCATGTAGATATAGATAGCAATTGGAAAATAGATTTTTGGAAGACAACTTAAAATTTGTACTTGTGTTAATGGAAATGAGAGAATTGCTTTCTATGCCATTCCAACGATCGGAAAAAGTAGACAAAATAAAGAATTACAAAGAATATTTCTATAACATTTAAGCCAACTACAGGTAATCTGAAGAAAAGGTTTATTAATTTTTAAGACAATTGGATCCTAATATAGAGAATTCCGTAATACACAAAGTAATTGTTTAGGTCTAGTAATGCGATCGGTTTAAGCTAGTCATTATTAGATAAATTAAAGAATCAAAAGTAAAATATATAATAAGATAATTTAAAGGACAAATGTTTGTAAATATTATACACCATTCTAATTTACATATGTAATACAAAGCTCGTTATATATCTTAAGATTTTCGATATAGCAAATATCATGTTGGCATTTAACTAAATATCTTCGATTAATATAATTATCAAAACATTTAAGTTTCGCATATTGTATGCATTTGAAACCATTTGTAATCGCTTGAGTAAATCAGAGTTTTCCATAACATGCAGCAATATTTCGATATTTTTTGAAAACTGCATGTAGGTCTTTATAAATATAATAAATAAGTAAAATCAGAGAAATACAATTTCTTCCTCTAGACTTGGTTGCCAAAAAAAGTTTTAGTAAAATATATATCATTCTATAGCATTTTGAAAAACTTTATGGCCACCATACAGTTGCAAACTTTTCTCAAAAACTCTAAGCCATTTTCATGTTCAAGAAACAGGCCGGCCGTTAAAAGCAGTTTTTGAAAACTTCACATCAATATAACAAAAACTGCTTCTTGTGCCTTTGTCTTGTTTCTTATAGAAAAATTTCTCCATCATATAATTTGTATGTTTAAAAGAAAACAAATCATCTTTATGATTTAACTAACACTACCATTCTGCTTACCATTTCCCATCTGAGAACTGTGAGTCTCTTCCTCCTCTTCGTCATCACCCAAAAGATCGGGTTTTCGGCGGGTGAATAAAAATACTTCCATATTATCTTTACCCTTAACATAAACACTGCCACGAGGTTCAAATTCATATTTGGCTTCCAGAAAAGGTAAACAATCTTTACCCACTTGTATACGATTCGAAACGCCAGTGGAGTCCATACGAGAAGCCACATTAACCGCATCACCCCAAATATCGTAGTGCAGTTTACTAGTGCCTATAACGCCAGCGGTAACATCGCCCACATTGAAACCTATGCGCAGTATCAAATTAAACTCCAATAGATCCTTATTGAAAGCATCCACTACACCCTGCATGGCCATGGAAAATTCCATTAAGGCATAAATATGTTCATAGCCATCGCCACGATGATTGGGATCCAAACCACTAGCTGCCATAAATGTGGAACCAATAGTTTTAATTTTCTCCACACATTTGAATTCTGGACGCGATAACAACTCATCAAAATCTCCTATCAGTTCATTGAGAACTCTCAGATATTCCTTGCCTCCCAAATAGCTTTCATCGTACATTTCGTTAAAGTTAACAATGGAGGCAAAAATAATACCAACATTATGATGATTTTCGGAATATTTGGCGGTATTTTTTAAATGTTCAGCCACATGTTTGGGTATAATGTTGTGCAGCAACATGTCAGCTTGATTTTTCATATTTTGGACACGTATCTTATCCTGATTGGCCACCGCATTACCATAGAATGTTAAACGATAACCAATTTCAAATTCCCGATTCAGAAACCATACTAACACAAGTATGAGAAATAAATCCAAATAGATTTCGACATGATAATCTTGAAACCATTTAATTTCTTCGATAATATATTTGGCCACATCCCGACGGAGATGCGGCAAACGGGTGGCATTGAGTAGAGATGCGGCGGACTCGGTGGCATCGGAACGATTTGAGTAGACCAATAGTTGGGAAACAGCTATGCCCACAAAACATAAAGCTGCTAGAAAGGCCAAAATATTGCGCATCCAACAGTTCAATTGGGTAAAATTGCAGAAATGGACTATGCACACAAATATCAGAAAACCATAATGATATTCGAATGCCTCCAGTTCATTGAGATCCAATAAAAGAAAATTCGCTATAATTAAAATAACCGGCATGGCCATTAATACTGCCAAACAAATGTGCCAAGGATACCAACTGGAAATGGCCTCAAATAAACGATCGGCACAGGATTCGCTATTGGCCACTTTCGTCCTAGTGTGGGTGGAATGTCTGCGACACATTTGGCGGGTAAAGAGAAATAAAGCGAAAATTTGTATGGCGGTAAAGCAGGTGAAAAGCGACACCCATAGACGAAAACTGGGAGTAACCGTATTGGGTGTCATCAGGAATAAAGAGATGGAAATACACAAATAAACCGCCAAACCCACGAAAATATCTATGTAAGTATTATATCTGGGCGTGGCTAATGTGGGAGGTCCTTCCGTTTCACTTTCATTACCAAATCTATGGGCTTTCGAACGAAAGTCTCTTTCCATTTGGCGGGATTTGAAGTATAAACTAAATTTCCTAAGAGGAGGTTTGACTAGATAACTCCTTTGGGATTTGGCATTATCACGTACACAGCGTATCAGCTGGAGATCTGATTGTTTGCGCAGTTGTTGTAAGCAAGCGGCCAACGGATCAGCAACTTGTCCACTTGCAAAATCTTCAGGCGGCGGTGGTGGCATCATGGCGGCAGGTAGTGGCACATTGGGTACATTTTGTACATCTCCCAAATTGGAGATGCTGGAAGTTGAACTGGTAAAATAGCCGGAAACACGGTGAGTACTAATGGCGGTTTGGTTAAGGGCATATATTTGCTGTTGTATCGATGAACGGCGTGAATTACTTTTGATGCCAGAATCTTTGCGGGAAGTGGCGGAGGGACATATACTTAAACCATCCGGCCATATGCTGGAGTTACGTGAGTGTGTAGGTTGATGTGCAGTAGCTGCACCAGGTACAATTAGTGGTTGTGCGGCATTGTTATTATTCACTCCCTCCGCTTTGGCTGCCGTCAAGGTGGAAGCTCTGGGTCTAGGTAATGGTGAGGTTTCCGATTGTCCACTTCTACCGCACTGTGAACGATAGCTACCAGATCTACCAAATGGAGAGATATCACTACGAGACTGACTAATGTATGATCTTATATCAATAATGTCATCGAACATGGAGTATTGACCGGGAGAACAACAACTGGCATCGGGAGAACGATTAACATTGTTACTTATACCCGTTGAAGTGGCCACATGATGCAGCGCGGGTTTATGTGGTATTTCCAGCATATTGGTGTTAGGTTTATTATTTTCCACTACCACAGGTTGCAGCGGTTGATAACCATTGGGTTCTATAAAAGCTACGGTCTCTTCGTTTCCCGTGGGTGTCTTTGGTACAGGATGCATTAAGCTGATGCTTACCTCGGTGTTGGTAGACTTTTCATTTGTCTTACCAATATCCTCCAGTTTCTTAAGAAATCTCGGTACCTTCCATACCTTTAATCTTATCTTTGGTCTACTATTGCCTACTGCAGTTTTGCCATTTTTATTGGACTCTTGGCTCTCATCATTCGTTTGTTCAGGTTCATTTTCAGAATCCAAACTCCCAGGTAAACTTTTCGTTGTTATTATTATCTTTGGTCTTTCACGACAAACTATAACGGGAGGTATTCCCGCTGCAGCGGGGTGTATAATGCCACGTTCAACATCCATTTCCCGGGATTGTGATTTTTTGCGCAATTTCATGCTTAACGAAGTCAGTCTTGGTCGTATTGAGAGTACAGGCGAAGGATTTAAGGATGTTGATAGTTGACCCACCGGTGAAGCGGGTGGAACATTGGGATGTATAACAGAAATGTTGGTAGCACTTTGCGTTAACGAGATGGGTTGTCCTGGTATGCCGGGCAGCTGTAAATGACTGCTTGCTGAGTTGGCATGTACACTGGGACATAAACTGTTGGCGCGGGAGATGTCTTTTCGGCGACCCACCACAAAATAGGTGCGATGACCTGTACAAATGGGAAAAAAAAATTTATAAATCTTTTTTAAAGTTTTGAAAATATTTAAAAATTTACCAAAAACCTCTTCTCCTTCATCTAGATAATAAGCTTCACCCAGAAAACTTGCCGTTTCTTCGGATATATGAACTTGTTCAGGTTTACCAGAGGACTCCATTCTAAAATATAATTTAATGATAGTAAATTTTAAAAAATGGTTTGGGGAAAGCTAATTAATTTTTAAAATACATCTAGTTGTAATTGAATTCTTCAATTACAATTATTATAATTGTAATTACTATTGCTCAATTATAATTAGTTGTGATTATTGCTTTTCAATTACAATTACTTGTGATTTTTCAATTACAATTACTTGTAGTTGGTGTTTTTCAATTACAATTACTTTTAATTGAATAAAAATTGTATAATAATGGTAATGTATTACTTAATGTAGGTGTTTATTTTACTCACTTATTAGCCAACGAGACATCATTACTCCAGACATCAAACTTGACCCTCCTCGTACCAACTATACCGCACAAAACGGTGCCCGTGTGAACACCCACACGCATTTTAACACCTTCATGCCGCTGAGCATCAAAACAACGCATAGCATCTATCATACCCAAACCCATTTCCACACAACATATAGCATGATCCGGCCTAGGTTCCGGACAGCCCGATACACAATAATAACAATCACCTAGGGTAGAGATTTTCTCGCAACCATTTAACGTACATAAATCATCGAATCTTTCGAAGAGATCATTCAAAATTTCCACCAACTGTTCGGCGGTTTTCGTTGAAGACATTCGTGTAAAGCCCACAATATCGGCAAAAAGTATACTGACATTTTCCATACTATGCATGTGAAAGGGACGAAATAAAGACTTCACATCATTCGAGGGCCTCGGACGCATATAATGTGATTCGGGCTTAATGGAACCATCATTATTACCATCAATGCCTCCCTCATTCAACAACATGTCAGCAACTTTAGGCGGCATTACCGAGTGAATCATTTTCTCCTTCAATTGTTTCTCTAACTCCAGCTGACGTCTGACTAGTAAATTTTGACCCACCTTCATGAAAGTACCACGCATTCGCACCAAATTCATGACCAACACATGCAAACCCACCAAATGTACACACACATGACAAAGTATCCTTAAGAATAGAATTTTATAACTAAAATCTGCCGTCGCTCCATGCACAGCATTTCCTGCCACCACCATATGGGTAACCACCTCAAACAGTATGGTATAGCTGACGGCTATGGCCGCACTCAACCACAGCGTCATGGGTAGGGCGGTATAGATCAGCAGGACTATTTCTAAACAAATGGCAAAATGACCCAGTGGGCTAAAAGCTCGCCCTGTATATGTGAGAAATATTAGTGACGTAGCACACAATATTCCCGCCGTAATTGCGGATGTGGCTATGTGATTTGCTCGATACATATCCCAGTGTGTAAAGCATATGGCCACGATTGTTATAAGCGATATAAGAGAAAAGGAACTTGAGATAGGACGCCAAAAGTCTTCTGAACCGCCATCCACGAGGAAGTAGAAAAACCAGGCTACCGAACAGAGCAGTATGTACGAGAGAGTAAATCTAGAAAAAAGGAAAATTTTTAATTAAATTTAATTATCTTCTGGCTAATAAATACTTAAGTAAAAATGATTTTTGGTTTTTTATAAAAATTTTAAATACTTTGTTATCCTTTAAGGACACTAATGCCTTTAACAGAAATTATTCAATAAACTAAATTTTAATTTGTTTGGTTTTTCCCCCATTTTTTTGTTTTCGCTTATCTTAGCAAAACTTATAGATGAACTTTGAAAAGTCTGAAGCGTGTATTTGACATATTACATTTTTGGG
Organism: Lucilia sericata; assembly: GCF_015586225.1. Classification (NCBI taxonomy): domain Eukaryota; kingdom Metazoa; phylum Arthropoda; class Insecta; order Diptera; family Calliphoridae; genus Lucilia; species Lucilia sericata. The sequence continues at coordinate 103,968 of NW_023994435.1, read as the reverse complement.
ATTATAAAAGAATAATTCAGTGGTTCCCAATGTTAAGAAACAGAACCCAATATAAAAAGAAATTTAACGAACGTTTCCTTTGAAATTATTTTATTTTCCTTTTAAAGAAAATTTTGCAAAAAATGTATAAAGAAATTTAACGCAATTTTTCTAAGAAAGAAAATTTAATGAAAATGTTATAAAAATAAAGTTTAAGAAAAAATGTTAATAAGAAAATAAAGAAAATTTAGAATTTTTTAATAAATTTTAACGTAAATTTATCGAAAATTTTCTATAAAAAAATTCAAGGAAAATTTTGTATACAAAGAAAAAATTTATCAAAATTTTTCTAACAAATGAATTTTTAACGAAAATTTTCTATAAAAAGAAAATTTAATGAAAATTTTCTATAAAAAGAAAATTTAATGAAAATTTTCTATAAAAAAAAAATTTAATGAAAATTTTCTATAAAAAGAAAATTTAATGAAAATTTTCTATAAAAAGAAAATTTAATGAAAATTTTCTATAAAAAGAAAATTTAATGAAAATTTTCTATAAAAAGAAAATTTAATGAAAATTTTCTATAAAAAGAAAATTTAATGAAAATTTTCTATAAAAAGAAAATTTAATGAAAATTTTCTATAAAAAGAAAATTTAATGAAAATTTTCTATAAAAAGAAAATTTAATGAAAATTTCCTATAAAAAAGAAAAATTATCTATAAAAAGAAAATTTAATGAAAATTATCTATAAAAAGAAAATTTAATGAAAATTTTCTATAAAAAGAAAATTTAATGAAAATTTTCTATAAAAAGAAAATTTAATGAAAATTTTCTATGAAAAGAAAATGTAATGAAAATTTTCTATGAAAAGAAAATTTAATGAAAATTTTCTATGAAAAGAAAATTTAATGAAAATTTTCTATAAAAAGAAAATTTAATGAAAATTTTCTATAAAAAGAAAATTTAATGAAAATTTTCAATAAAAAGAAAATTTAATGAAAATTTTCTATAAAAAGGAAATTTAATGAAAATTTTCTATAAAAAGAAAATTTAATGAAAATTTTCTATAAAAAGGAAATTTAATGAAAATTTTCTATAAATACAAAATTTAATGAAAATTTTCTATAAAAAGAAAATTTAATGAAAATTTTCTATAAAAAGAAAATTTAATGAAAATTTTCTATAAAAAGAAAATTTAATGAAAATTTTCAATAAAAAGAAAATTTAATGAAAATTTTCTATAAAAAGAAAATTTAATGAAAATTATCTATAAAAAGAAAATTTAATGAAAATTTTCTATAAAAAGAAAATTTAATGAAAATTTTCTATAAAAAGAAAATTTAATGAAAATTATCTATAAAAAGAAAATTTAATGAAAATTTTCTATAAAAAGAAAATTTAATGAAAATTTTCTATAAAAAGAAAATTTAATGAAAATTTTCTATAAAAAGAAAATTTAATGAAAATTTTCTATAAAAAGAAAATTTAATGAAAATTTTCTATAAAAAGAAAATTTAATGAAAATTTTCTATAAAAAGAAAATTTAATGAAAATTTTCTATAAAAAGAAAATTTAATGAAAATTTTCTATAAAAAGAAAATTTAATGAAAATTTTCTATAAAAAGAAAATTTAATGAAAATTTTCTATAAAAAGAAAATTTAATGAAAATTTTCTATAAAAAGAAAATTTAATGACAATTTTCTATAAAAAGAAAATTTAATGAAAATTTTCTATAAAAAGAAAATTTAATGAATATTTTCTATAAAAAGAAAATTTAATGAAAATTTTCTATAAAAAGAAAATTTAATTAAAATTTTCTATAAAAAGAAAATTTAATTAAAATTTTCTATAAAAAGAAAATTTAATTAAAATTTTCTATAAAAAGAAAATTTAATGAAAATTTTCTATAAAAAGAAAATTTAATGAAAATTTTCTATAAAAAGAAAATTTAATGAAAATTTTCTATAAAAAGAAAATAAAAAAGAAATTTAATGAAAATTTTCTATAAAAAGAAAATTTAATGAAAATTTTCTATAAAAAGAAAATTTAATGAAAATTTTCTATAAAAAGAAAATTTAATGACAATTTTCTATAAAAAGAAAATTTAATGAAAATTTTCTATAAAAAGAAAATTTAATGAATATTTTCTATAAAAAGAAAATTTAATGAAAATTTTCTATAAAAAGAAAATTTAATTAAAATTTTCTATAAAAAGAAAATTTAATTAAAATTTTCTATAAAAAGAAAATTTAATTAAAATTTTCTATAAAAAGAAAATTTAATGAAAATTTTCTATAAAAAGAAAATTTAATGAAAATTTTCTAAAAAAGAAAATTTAATGAAAATTTTCTATAAAAAGAAAATTTAATGAAAATTTTCTATAAAAAGAAAATTTAATGAAAATTATCTATAAAAAGAAAATTTAATGAAAATTATCTATAAAAGGAAAATTTAATGAAAATTTAAAAAAAAAGAAAATTTAATGAACATTTTCTATAAAAAGAAATTTAATGAAAATTTTCTATAAAAAGAAATTTTAATGAAAATTTTCTTTAAAAAGAAAATTTAATGAAAATTTTCTATAAAAAGAAAATTTAATGAAATTTTTCTATAAAAAGAAAATTAATGAGAATTTTCTATAAGAAGAAAATTTAATGAAAATTTTTTACAAAAAGAAAATTTAACGAAAATTTCCTATGAAAAGAAACCTTAATGAAAATTTTCTATAAAAAGAAAATTTAATGAAAATTTTCTATAAAAAGAAAATTTAATGAAAATTTTCTATAAAAAGAAAATTTAATGAAAATTTTCTATAAAAAGAAAATTTAATGAAAATTTTCTATAAAAAGAAAATTACGAAAATTTTCTATAAAAAGAAAATTTAATGAAAATTTTCTATAAAAAGAAAATTTAATGAAAATTTTCTATAAAAAGAAAATTACGAACATTTTCTAAAAAAAGAAATTTATGGAAAAATTTCTAAAAAAGAAAAAAATTATTAAAAATTGTCTATAAAGAAGAAAATTTCACGAAATTTTTTTTGGGGTGAGATTCACGCAAAATTTAAAAGCAATTAGATTAAAAAAAATATTGTTCTAACAATTCAAACTACTATTAAACTTAGCGCTGTTCGTTAATAACAAATCCTTTTTAGAGCAAACACGTGCGCAAACATAATCTGTTTCATTATAAACATTTGCAATCATTCACTGTGTTTGCTTTTTAACACATTTTGCTGAGTTATTATTACTAATTAAGTGCAATTAAAACTTCTTTAATAAGTTGCTGTTCGAAGCTGAGAAAAACTCTATTAAAAGCGTTTTGCAGCAAGGAAAAGTATAAAATTTCTAGAGATTAATTTAAGTGTGTGTGTATGCGCTTGTGAAAATAATGAAAAAAGTTGTATTAGAAATATGTACGTGTAGTTGTAAATGTAATTAAAAAAGAAATTGTTCAACACCACAAAAATCGATAATTTTCAGTATTTAATATTTATTACAGATATGTATGTAGTTTAGTTAGTATGAAAAATGTGTTTAAGTAATTTACGTTGTTAATTAGAGAAAATATAGGAAAATTGGTGTATTTCTACAATAAACATAAATTTATTTCAATGTGCTTTAAATAACCTTTAATTTGTAAGAATATGCCCTTTGTTTACATGAATATGTTGCAAGTATTAGGTCAATTATTTACTAGTAATTTCTAACTATTTATATAACAAACTCCATTATAATGGTGGCTACAACAATAAAATTGTTAAGTCTATCTAAAAATCATTAAAGTAGATTTCCTAAACCATAAACACTTATTCACTTTGTTGTTTGTTTGTTTTTAAATGATTATCTCATTATTACTAAATACAGTTAGTAAGCATATACATACATTCATATGTTTGTATGAAATCATGTTATTTGAGTAAAACTTTGTTATAAAACATTAGTTTAATGCGGTCATAATGATTGTTTGTCGTCAACTTTAATGACAAATACGTGTAGAACAATTAGAAGTTATTTTGCTTTCTATTCAACGTAATGAGAACAGCATAGAAAAAGTAGAAAGAGGATATGTGTTTTAGAAGGAAAAAACATTTTTCAGTGGCTCATTGGAGACTATAAGGGGACATTATTCGATTGAACGTTAAATGTCATATCACATGGGAATTTGTATGTGTGTTATTTTATATAATTATAATTGTCCTAAAAATATATTTAATCGTTTGTGATAAAAAATGAAAATGTTTAATGTTTAGAAAAATTGGAGATCATTAAGTTGCTTTTTTTTGATAAGGATCACTTTTTGATTAATTGAATTTCTATTTTGAAAATTTTCTATAAAAGGAGAATTTATCGAAAATTTATAAAGAATACAATTAATTGAAAATTGTTCATAGAAAGAAAATTTAACGAGAAAATAATATGAAAATTCAACAAATATTTGCTATAAAAGAAAATTTATGGAATATTCTCTACAAAAATAAAACTTAACGAATAATTTCTATAGAAAGAATATTTATCCAAAATTTTCTTTAAAGTGGAAATTTGTCGACCATATTCTTAAAAAGAAAATTTATAGAAATTGTTCTATTAGGAGAACATTTATTGAAAGTTTTCTATAAAAAAAACAGTTTTAGAAAATTTTCAATAAAAAATAATATTTAGAAAAAAAATTTCATTAAATTGAAAATATTGAAATAAAAAGAATTTCAATTTCTATAAAGAAGAAAATTTGTCGAACATTTTATTAAAAGAAAAAAGATTTTTTAATAAGAAGAAAATTGATCGAAAAATTTTTATAAAAAAGAAAATTTATAGAAAATTTTTGTATAAAAAAGAAAATAATCGAAAATTTCTATAAAGAAGAAAATTTATCAAAAATTTTCTATAAAGAAGAAAATTTACCAAATATTTTCTTTTTAAAAAAATGATCGAAAATTTTTAATAAATAAGAAAATTTATAGAAAATTTTCTACAAAAAAGAAAATTTATCGAAAATTTTAGGTTAGGTTGATAAGAGGATGAAATTACATCAAATCCGAAGAAGTACACCTAGGGCACTATCGGTCCGATGTTTAGAAACTCAGTTTCCTGGACGTAAATCCTAAGGGTCACCCCATAGGATCATTGTAGTTCTACCCACGGTTTCATTATTCCAGGAGACCTTGTAGGGTTCTCTCACCTATAATTTTAAATTTCTATTGGTCCGATGTTTAGAAACTCAGTTTCCAGGACGTAAATCCTAAGGGTCACCCCATAGGATCTTTGTAGTTCTACCCACGGTTTCATTATTCCAGGAGACCTTATAGGTTACTCTCACCTATAATTTTAAATTTCGTTCGTCAGGTTAACTACCTCGAGCTCCCTTCTCTTTAAAGCTACTACATTCGCTCTTTCATTGCCGACTACTCCCGAGTGGCCTAGGTATGATGTGAACCTTACCTCTGCATGAGTATTCGGTTAGAGCTTATATAGTCTTAGATTTAACCCTTTCCGTGGTTTTGTCGAATATATTCGACATTACGATAGACTCTGTTTTTAAGCATTTTTTTGGTATAATATTTAACTTTAGTTTTAATTTTTTTCTCTAAGATGAAAATGAAGACTTTATTATATTTATAATTAAGATTTCGAAAGATCTTCCGTATTTTAAAAGTATTTAAAAATCAGATTTTAAGAAATTGTACTTATGACTACTTTTTAAAAGGAGCTTTTTAACAACGTTTAAAAAACAGCTTCATTTAATGGCCAAAAAAATCGTATTTTAGGAGATCGGACTATGCAGATTTAAATTGTATTGTATTGAAAGAAGTTTAAGAAGACATTTTACAAAAAAAAAAAATTCATAAAAAATATTGGTGGTACTTTTTGGAGACTATTTTTCGAATGCCGAATATATTCGACATTTAACTTTGACCTTCTATAACTCACTAGGGAAAACTTAAATTCAAAAAATATTATTTTTCCCGGATTCAGCATACCCAAATTATCTTAAATATAAGTTTTCAAGTTTTTTTCTAGACATAAATTATTTTTGACCCTGAAAGGTTTAACTTTACTTGCCTAAAATTACGAGCTGTTCGGCTGTAAGTGCCGCTTCAAATCTTATATATGCATGTTTCAATGGGTTGAATATCTAGCATTGTTTCCAGTGCCTTGGTTGACGTAAGTATAATTACACATTTATAAAGCCAATAGTAGGACTAAGGCCCCATTTCATGCCTATGGTTCTTCTACATAGCGCCCAGCAACGATGTGCCTTGTTAATCCTTTCCTCTATGTGGAGTCTCCAGGATTACACCGAAGTAATTAACTCTGTCTGTCACCGGTATCTTCTTGCCCAGGAAACAGGGTTAAATATACTCAGAAATTTTTGTATTTCTTATGAAAAGACACATTTGCGTCTTCGACGGGTTAACATTGAGGACTCTAGATTGAGCCAAGCTCAATACCGTGTTCCTTTCCCCTTAGAAGTATTATCTGCATAGCAGACAGATCTAAATCCTTTCACGGTTAGGCTCCTTAGGAGGCTAAAGGGGACAAAATTTCGCCCTGTGGTGTACCGCAAAATACCCTTTTCCTGATGGCCATATCATACATCTTTCAGCTTATCCAACTGTTCCTTAGCACCGGTTGCTGCGTAACTGGATCAACATAAAACTGGTCTAAGGATTCGAAAGGAGTATCAGTGTATTGTTGAAGGCGCGTGTATAGAGTTTACTATCGAAGGATTCACCTATATAGTGGACAACTTCATTAAACACCGTTTCTACTGATCGTCCCTTTACATAAGCATGTTGCTTATATTTGATTTCTATCTGGTATACTGCTTTTAACCATACTATCGATTATCCGTTCTTATCGGTCAAATCGAAAATTTTCTATAAAAAATAAAATTTATCGAAAATTTTCTATAGAAACAAAAATGTATGGAAAATTTTCTATAAAAAAGAAAATTTATGGAAAATTTTCTACAAAAAAGAAAATTTATCGAAAATTTCCATAAAGAAGAAAATTTTATCGAATTAAAAAATTACTAAAAAGAATATTTTGAATGTTTATAAATTTCTATTCTTATCTTTTTCCATATTTTTTAAATAAAAATATTATCACACTCATTAATAGTATTTTCTCTCATGACGGCACAAAATACGCCATTAACAGGATACACATTTGAAAAAAATCCATATAAATATCTCACAATTTTATTTTCTTAAAATTTTGTTTAATAAACATAGCGAATTTTTTTTTTTGCAAATAAAAAAATTATGACATAAACAATATTTGCTAATAAAGCAATAATTTTTTTCGACAATAATTTAATTGATGATTATTTTTGTTAATAAATAAGAAAACCATTAACTAGATTATTTATATATATTGACGGCTTTGTTTACTTCCTTTGGTAAATATAAACAAAACAAAAAAAAATTATTCGAAAATATGGCCCTGAAAAATTATTTGTAAGAAATCTTAACCTAAATAAACATCATCATATGGCCACTAATGAACCGAGACATTGAATGGAAAAAGAAAAGTATAAGAAAAGTTTACTAGACCTTGAATTTTTGAAGTTGATTGTAATTTGAAATGAAAAGAGAAAGAAATTGTAGAGAAACTAAATAAAGTTTGTAATGCCACAAAAGATTTCAAAATTTATCATTTGTTTGTTATAATTTCTTGAGAAAACTTTCATTCTATTCTTATGAAGATGTTAGGAATTTGAATGTTTAATATGTATACCACAGGAAACCTACCCCAACCGACTAAATATTGTCGTTTGCAGCTTAATGTTTCAACTTTTTAGAAAATTTACTAAATATCGATTTAAGTTTTAATGTTTATTGCACATAAAACAACATTAGTTTAAAAGTGAGAATATTTGTGTATCTTAGTTATATGAGAACTTTAAAGGAATGTAAACTAAAAACAATTTTCGATAAATTAGCATTTTATGGGAAATATTCGATACATTTTGTTTTAACAGAAGATTTCCGATCAAGTTTCTTTTTATAGATAATTTTTGTTAACATTTCTTTTTATAGAAGGTTTTTGTTTCAAATTCGTTCTAACAGAACGTCTTTGATAAATTTTCTTTTTAAAGAAATTTTTTGATAAGTTTTTTCTGATAGAAAATTTTCGATAAATTTCTATTTTATAAAAAATTTTTCATACATTCTTTTTTAAAATAATTTTTTTTTTAATTTTCTTTTTATTACTTTTCCTTTTTATTAAACATTTTCGATACATTTTCTGTTTAAAGCTCATCTTTGAAAAGTTTCTTTTTATAGAAATAAATTTTCTTTTTTAAAGAAAATTTTCGATAAATTTTCTTTTTATAGAAGATTTTCGATTAATTTTCTTTTTATATAAAATTTTCGATTCATTTTATTTTTATAGAAAATTTTCGATTAATTTTCTTTTTATAGAAAATTTTCGATTAATTTTCCTTTTATAGAAAATTTTAGATTAATTTTCTTTTTATAGAAAATTTTCGATTCATTTTCTTTTTATAAAAAATTTTCGATTCATTTTCTTTTTATAGAAAATTTTCGATTAATTTTCTTTTTATAGAAAATTTTCGATTAATTTTCTTTTTATAGAAAATTTTCGATTAATTTTCTTTTTATAGAAAATTTTCGATTAATTTTCTTTTTATTTCGATAAATTTAGTTTTTTATAGAAAATTTTCTATAAATTTTGTTTTTAATAGAAAATTTTCGATAAATTTTGTTTTTTATAGAAAATTTTCGATAAATTTTCTTTTTTATAGAAAATTTTCGATAAATTTTCCTTTTTATATAAATTTTTCGAAAAAATTTCTTTTTTATATAAATTTTTCGAAAATTTTTTTTTTATATAAATTTTTCGAAAATTTTCCCTTTTTATAGGAAATATTCGATACATTTTGTTTTAACAGAAGATTTCCGATCAAGTTTCTTTTTATAGATAATTTTTGTTAACATTTCTTTTTATAGAAGGTTTTTGTTTCAAATTCGTTCTAATAGAACGTCTTTGATAAAATTTCTTTTTAAAGAAATTTTTTGATAAGTTTTTTCTGATAGAAAATTTTCGATAAATTTCTATTTTATAAAAAATTTTTCATACATTCTTTTTTAAAATAATTTTTTTTTTTAATTTTCTTTTTATTACTTTTCCTTTTTATTAAACATTTTCGATACATTTTCTGTTTATAGCTCATCTTTGAAAAGTTTCTTTTTATAGAAATAAATTTTCTTTTTTAAAGAAAATTTTCGATAAATTTTCTTTTTATAGAAGATTTTCGATTAATTTTCTTTTTATATAAAATTTTCGATTCATTTTATTTTTATAGAAAATTTTCGATTAATTTTCTTTTTATAGAAAATTTTCGATTAATTTTCCTTTTATAGAAAATTTTCGATTAATTTTCTTTTTATAGAAAATTTTCGATTCATTTTCTTTTTATAAAAAATTTTCGATTAATTTTCTTTTTATAGAAAATTTTCGATTAATTTTCTTTTTATAGAAAATTTTTGATTAATTTTCTTTTTATAGAAAATTTTTGATTAATTTTCTTTTTATAGAAAATTTTCGATTAATTTTTTTTTTTATAGAAAATTTTCGATTAATTTTCTATAAAAAGGAAACTTTCTATAAAAAGGGAAAATTTTCGAAAAATTTATATAAAAAAGAAAAATTTTCGCAAAATTTATATAAAAAAGAAATTTTTTCGAAAAATTTATATAAAAAGGAAAATTTATCGATATATTTTCCTTTTTATAGAAAGTTTTCGATAAATTTTCTTTTTCATAGAAAATTTTCGATAAATTTTCCTTTTCATAGAAATTTTTCGATTAATTTTCATTTTATAGAACATTTTCAATTAAATTTCTTTTTAAAGAAAATTTTCAGAAATTTTTTTTTATAGAAAATTTTCGATAAATTGTCTTTCTATAGAATATTTTCCATAAATTTTCTTTTTTATAGAAAATTTTTGATAAATTTTCTTTTTTATAGAAAATTTTCAATAAATTTTTCTTTTTTATCGACAATTTTCGATAAATTTTCTTTTTTATGGAAAATTTTCTTTTTTTATAGAAAATTTTAGATAAATTTTCTTTTTTATACAAAATTTCCGATAAATTTTTCTTTTTATAAAAAATTTTCGATAATTTTTTCTTTTTATATAAATTGTTTTTTTATAGAAAATTATTGATAAATTTTTTTTTAGAAAATTTTCGCTGAATTTTAATTTTTGTAAAAAATTTTCGATGAATTTTCTTATTATTAAAACTTTTCTATGGATTTTCTTTTTACAGAAAATTTTCGATAAGTTTATAAATTTAGCAATTTTTTTTTTACAAAATTTTTGATAAATTTTTCTCTTACTGAAACATTTTTCGTAAATTCGAATTTATATTCTTCCTTTTTTTCAAAAAGATTTCATACTTTGTGCAACAGCTTACATATATATATGGGTATAAAAGAAAATCGTATATATTGTTTGCAACAAGCCATTTTTCAGCATTAATGTTAACTTTATAACTTAACTTTCAATGCATGTTGTTAAAGTTGTTGTTATTGCTTGTATATGCACACAGTGCTTAAGTTTTGTTGCACACACACACACACACACATACACATACACACACACATGTTTATAACTATGCCACACATGCACTAATAATTCTAATCTCTGGTGTTCTGTTCCATTTTTTTATTAGTTTTTCTAACAAAATAACGAAACTAAACAAATGCCAACGACCTCCTGATGTTTTGTAAAAATTGCAAACACGCAGAGTAGTGCAGTACTGAGTATCGCGTAACAAAAACAATATAAGTGGAAAACAACAATGTTAAACTAGTATGGAGAAAAAAAGGAAAACAACCATAAACTACAACTATAGGAAAAACAACTTGTTCTTATAGATGGAAATGTACGAGTAGATTGTATGTGTTTAATAAATGCTTTCGGTGGTGGTTATTGGTTTACATACTGCAGTCATAACAATTGTAAAAAATATCCTTTAACATGGACAACAAACTTTGCCATAGCACTAACAAACTTAGGTGCAACATAAAATATTGTAAAGCCAATATTCTAGGAAAACATGTGCTAATAATAACACACATATTGTTAAGAGATAGAGAGAGTAGTCTGAACATTTTCCTTCTAATATTAAAATCTTTGATTTAAACACAAGCAGTAAAAATAAGAAAAAAAACTTTGGAATAATTTTTAAAGTTCGAAATAATACTAAAATCTTTTCCTATATGATTAAAAAAAAAACAACTTTTCAGTCTGACCTCTTATTTACATCCCCCTAGTTACAGTGCGTTTGTCTTGTAGTTTCATTATTGTTTGTTGCGTTTCCTTATTTTCATTTTGGCCTACAGTTGAAAAGTCATTAAAGCATGCAACAACTTTTTTGATGGTATTTTTTTTCCTTTTCATTTTGTGTACAATAAAACCACGTTAGTGGCATTAAAATTACTTTTTTTTTCGTTGTTAACCATAACACTATAATAAACTATGTTCCCTTATAACTTGCTACACATTGTGGTTGTTGTTAAACCAAAAAAACTTTCATCTCTAATAAACTCGTTAACTTACCTGTATCTCATTCGTACATGCGAAAATACACTTGTTTGATATTGGCCCTCCAATACGGCTGAATCGAATTTAGGATCTAGCCAGGAATTAGAAGCAGCACGTTCAAAGGCTACGGGTAACATGACGCTGCAGCAGGAATGACGACGTCCCGTTTGACTTAAATAGGTTTGTATGTGTGGTGCTAAAGCGATTTGTATGTCATCGGTGGAATTGTTACGACTGTCATTGGCTAAAACACCGGGTGGCATGGCGGTAAAGCTGACTGATTGTCGACGCGACTACAATAAAAGAAGAGAAGAAACATTAAGAAAACTTGTTAAAGAAAAGCTATTAATAGTTTGTTTTTATATGTTTAGAATGTTAGTACATTAAACGTATGACATACGATATATTTATTGTTATTGCTCATACGCTGTGCTGGTTTAAAGTTATAATTTATTACTCATACGTGAGGTGGTTGAGTTTTTTTATATGAATTAGTTAAATTTTTGTACTTAAGCTATTTTTATGATTAAACAAAAAGGCAATATTTTTTATAGAAAATTTTCGATAAATTTTGTTTTTATAGAAAATTTTCGATAAATTTTCTGTTTTATAGAAAATTGTTCATAAATTTTCTGTTTTATAGAAAACTTTTGATAAATTTTCTTTTTTACATATTTATAGAAAATTTTCGATAAATTTTCTCTTTTATAGAAAATTTTAGATAAATTTTCTTTTTTGGAGAAAATGTTCGATAAATTTTCTCTTTCTATATAGAAAATTTTCGATAAATTTTCCTTTTTAGAGAAAATTTTCGATAAAGTTTCTTTTTTAGAGAAAATTTTCGATATATTTTCTTTTTTAGAGAAAATTTTTGATATATTTTCTTTTTTATAGAAAATTTTCGATAAATTTTCTTTTTTAGAGAAAATTTTCGATATATTTTCTTTTTTACAGAAAATTTACGATATATTTTCTTTTTTACAGAAAATTTTCGATAAATTTTCCTTTTTAGAGAAAATTTTCGATACATTTTCTTTTTTATAGAAAATTTTCTATATATTTTCTTTTTTATAGAAAATTTTCGATACATTTTCTTTTTTATAGAAAATTTTCGATAAATTTTCTTTTTTAGAGAAAATTTTCGATATATTTTCTTTTTTATAGAAAATTTTCGATATATTTTCTTTTTTATAGAAAATTTTCCATATATTTTCTTTTTTATAGAAAATTTTCGATAAATTTTCTTTTTTAGAGAAAATTTTCGATAAATTTTCTTTTTTAGGGAAAATTTTCGATATATTTTCTTTTCTATAGAAAATTTTCGATATATTTTCTTTTTTATAGAAAATTTTCGATAAATATCTTCTTTTATATCGATTTTATAGAATTTTCTCTTTTATAGAAAATTTTCGATAAATTGCCTTTAAAATTTTTTATAAATTTTCTCTTTTTATAGAAAATTTTCGATAAGTTTTCTCTTTTTATAGAAAATTTTCGATAAGTTTTCTCTTTTTTAGAAAATTTTCGATAAGTTTTCTCTTTTTTAGAAAATTTTCGATAAATTTTCTTTATAGAAAATTTTCTTTTATGGAAAATTTTCGATAAATTTTCTTTTATAGAAATTTTTTGATAAATTTCCTTTTATAGAAAATTTTCGATAAATTTCCTTTTATAAAAAATTTTCGATAAATTTCCTTTTATACAATTTTCGATAAATTTCCTTTTATAGAAAATTTTCGATAAATTTCCTTTTATAGAAAATTTTCGATAAATTTCCTTTTATAGAAAATTTTCGATAAATTTCCTTTTATAGAAAATTTTCGATAAATTTCCTTTTATAGAACATTTTCGATAAATTTCCTTTTATAGAAAATTTTCAAAAAATTTCCTTTTATAGAAAATTTTCGATAAATTTCCTTTTATAGAAAATTTTCGATAAATTTCCTTTTATAGAAAATTTTCGATAAATTTCCTTTTATAGAAAATATTCGATAAATTTCCTTTTATAGAAAATTTTTGATAAATTTTCTTTTTATAGAAAATTTTATTCATAGATATCTTTTTGGTGGAAATTTTGGACAAAAGTTCTATTTTATATGTAAAATGTTTTCGATAAATTTTCTATTTATAGAATAACCAACATTTTAATTCATTTTCCAAAAATTTGCTGTAAAAATTGACCCAATTAATTTTGCTCTTATTTTTCTTATTTTTCTTACTTTTAATTACACAAAATTTTAATTATTTTTTGTTTTGTTTGCAACACAGTAATTTCAGCTTATATGGCTGAGAGATCAAACCAATTAAAAACTATAAATATGTCCTTATAATTTTGATTTCCTAGGCACTACTTTTATAGGGAACATTATGTTGCTACATAATGCTGTTGCATCAAAATGTTAGGTATTATTCTATAAAACTCTTGAACAAATACTAGCTTATGTAAGTATGTGTGTTATCCAATTTAAATAGAAATTTTATATAAAGAAACAATTGATTTGTGAACACATACATTGCTTTTGAAAAAAAAACGTTTAATTTGTTTTTGCTGAAAATTTATGAACAAATTGAGAATTTAAATTATTAGTTTTATGTATTTAATATCTTTATGTTATCAGCGCATTTTTAGCTTTAAGCTGATTTCCCTTTTTCGCAACATCCACACAAAACAATTAATGCTTTTAGTCATTTAGATGACCATAAGTATTGTCCTTGACCATGTGTATTTTGTAGTTTTATCATGATTTCAACATTTTATTTATCTCAACATATTCTTCGTTTTAATAAAAATCTTTTAAAATAGTTATTGGATTGCCTTGTAAAGTGCTTTAAGCAATTTAGGTTTGTGTGAACTAAAGAGAAATATTAAAGTGCAATAAAGAAAAAAATACTTTTCTCACAATTTAATGGTTTTAATATTGGACACGTATATATATTTTATAAAGTCCTTACAGATTCTTCTGTACTCAAACTTAAAACTTAACCGGTTTTGTTTAGTTACATTAAATGCCCTTTAATACTTTGATAAACTTTTAATATCTAAAATGTAAAATTCATTTTATACAAGATTTACCAAGAATTCATTTCATTCTTTGACATGGAAATAAACTTTTAATACTATTCTACATCTTAATAATTATTTTCAACATAATTGCAAAAAAACAAAAAAAAAAACTTTCCGTTATGGTACTTTAACCACAAGTTTTTCTTAAACTTGGTACCCCACATCACTTCGTGTACTACTATATTCATATACACTCATACATACATATATATATGTACATTAGAGTGCTCCAAGCTTGTATGAAGGAAAAAAAATTTTATCCGACAGGCCGTCCCCCCCTCTGGAATTGTTCTATGGGTTGTAAAACTATGTCATGCAAAAAATTAGGCTGATAGGATAACGTTAACAGGTGCCGCAACGGCTCAGAAGTTTCCAAGTGCATTTACAAGGGGAAAAAATCGATTTTTTTCAGTTTTTGCTCAAATTTTGCAACTTAATAAAAAACTTTGCACTTTATTGTAAAGGAATCGTAATGTGCACAGAATAAGCATTTCAGAAAGATATAAAACACAAAAATTGGTTGAAAATTTTTAAAGTTATTGCAAATTCCCCAGGCCATTAACGTGTCTCACAGCACATGAATTCGAAATGTGACAAAAAAATTAAAATTTTTTAGGACATATTGTAAAAAAACCATTTTGTTACTTAAAATATACTAAAAATTACTTGAATACTAGCTTTTGTCCTTATACGATAACGCAAACTTGTTCTCAGCTATGGTCAAATAAGTTTGATTTTTTCAACGGCCGTTTCAAATCTCCAATTTCAGTTTTTTTGAAACTTTGTTAAACAAATTTTAAAATTTTTAGAAGATCTCATGGGAATTTATGGACAATAGATAAGGGAATAAAACGGTAAAAAATTAGATCAATAATTCTTACAGTTTAGCTGTACCTGCGATTTGAACTCGGCGGATTTCGGGAAAATCGCATTTTTTTGTAATATATTAGAGAATACGTATTAATTTTTTACTGTTGTACATTTTAAACAAAGTATTTTCAGAGTATTATAGACCAGATAATATAAAATATATATTCCAAGTTTTATTTAAATCGGACATTCTTAACCCATAAAATGTGGAGTTCAAAGGTTAAATTTTGCTATATTTGGGAATTCTCAGTGCACCATATTAAAATATTATTTATTTGTTGGCCATATTTACCAAAAATTACTGGAATTTATCGTATAAAGTCCGATATTTAAAATAGAGTGAAAAAAAGGTAAATTAACACTTTAAGGCACTTGGGAACAATTTAACACAAAAGTTCAAAAATTTGAAAAAGCACTATCCATTTGAATAAAGCTCTATATAATTAGAGAAATAGCAGAAATATAACAAAAACGTATATATTAAGTATAAAAAATTATACTTTAACCCTTTTCGACTATGGAGTAAACTATAGGTGTACATTTTTAAAAGAAAAATTTTGTTTTTAAAACTGATAATTTATGTAGTCCATTTTTTCGGACCATTTTCGACATAATATGTCTAAAAATACAAACTTTATAGGTTCAAAAAGGGTTAATTCATAAGTTTTTATACCTAATATATATTTTTTTGTTTTATTTATGTTATTCCTCTAATTATATAGAGCATTATTCAAATGGATAGTGTTTTTACGATTTTTTGATCTTCGGGGTTAAATTTTTCCCATGTGTTTTAAAGGGTTAATTTTACTTTTTTTCGCTGCTATTTTAAACATAAGACTTTATACTAAAAATTCAAGTCATCTTTATTAAATATGACCGACAAATACATAATATTTCGATATGGTACACTGAGAATTCCCAAATATAGCAAAATTTGACCTTTGAACTCCACATTTTATGGGTTAAGAATGTCCGAATTGAATAAAACTTGGAATATATATTTTATATTATCTGGTCTATAATACGCTGAAAATACTTTGTTTAAAATGTACAACAGTAAAAAATTAATACGTATTCTCTAATATATTACAAAAAAATGCGATTTTCCCGAAATCCGCCGAGTTCAAATCGCAGGTACAGCTAAACTGTAAGAATTATTGATCTAATTTTTTTACCGTTTTATTCCCTTATCTATTGTCCATAAATCCCCATGAGATCTTCTAAAAATTTTAAAATTTGTTTAACAAAGTTTCAAAAAAACTGAAATTGGAGATTTGAAACGGCCGTTGAAAAATTCAAACTTTTTTAACCATAGCTGAGAACAAGTTTGCGTTATCGTATAAAGACAAAAGCTAACATTCTAGTTATTATAGATATATTTTAAGTAACAAAATGTTTTTTTACAATATTTCCTAAAAAATGTTAATTTTTTTGTCACATTTCGAATTCATGTGCTGTGAGACACGTTAATGGTCTGGGGAATTTGCAATAACTCTGAAAGTTTTCAACCAATATTTATGTTTTATATCTTTCCGAAAAGCTTATTATGTGTACATTGCGATTCCATCACAATACATTGTAAAGTTTATTATTAAGTGGCAAAATTTTAGCAAAAACTGAAAAAAATCGATTTTTTCCCCTTGTAAATGCACTTGGAAACTTTAGTGCCGTTGCGGCACCTGTTAACGTTATCCTATCAGCCTAATTTTTTGTATGACATAGTTTTACAACCCATAGAACAATTCTAGAGGGGGGGACGGGCAAAATTCGTAACTTCGTTTTTTTGGAGCACTCTAATGTACATCCACAAGTACTGTTAGAAGTGCATACTTGTTAAACGGAAAAAATCTTAACATTTGCACAGTGTTGCTTCCTCAAGCCAATATTTTAAGTGTTTTTTCCTCTCTTAGTTTTTATATTCTTTATACAGTGATACTGGTATCATGAGTTTTTGCTGATGTTTGTTATAATCACAAATTATGATTTTTTAAACATCATGATATTGGATGTAAAATATTTCCTTATTTTTTTAAAACTTGAAAAGGATAAAAGTACTAAAGAACTTAATACTTTTACCAAATTATAGCATGGGCCGGTATTAAACCCAAGCCATCCTATAGAAAGATTCTTCAAACACGAGTTTCGTTTTGTAGAAAAAAATTATTAAAATCTTAAGAGTTGGATAAAGCTCCCAAAAAAAAAAACTTCTAATGACTCTAAAGCTTAACAACTAAGAGAAATGTATTCAGCTGTGTTATATAAAAAATATAACGCAGTTTTTTTGTTTAATATCTTTTTTTAATTTAATTTGTCCAAAAAGTTCGAATTCATTTATATAGTTTTCCCATCCCTGATTTCTGCTGTAAACAGTGACAAATCTTGTTAAGAATAAAAACAAAACAACAAAGATATTGTTGTTTTTAGCCGTGAAAGGAGGATCAAATCTGAGGAAATATACCTAGGTCTCCACCGGGCCTAATTTCGCTCCCTTACCAGTACATCAGGTGGGAACTGAACCCTCGACGTCCAGTCTAACAGACAGGAACACTAACCCCTAAACTACCGGAGGTCACTCGTATAAAAACTAACTACAACAACAATACATAACAAAGAAGCTGCATATTGTTGTTGTTTTCACGGTGTTTAATAATGACAACAGTTCAAATCTTTTCACAATATCTTCATGGGTTGTTTCGGAATTTTGTTCATATCACCGTTATTTAAAACAGACTTTATTGACTTTAAATAGCAAATTTCTCGAAAGCTTGGAACCCATAAATATATGCGATCTTCAGAAAATTGATTTCAACAGACAGATAGATAGATAGATAGATAGATAGATAGATAGATAGATAGATAGATAGATAGATAGATAGATAGATAGATAGATAGATAGATAGATAGATAGATAGATAGATAGATAGATAGATAGATAGATAGATAGATAGATAGATAGATAGATAGATAGATAGATAGATAGATAGATAGATAGATAGATAGATAGATAGATAGATAGATAGATAGATAGATAGATAGATAGATAGATAGATAGATATAAATACAGACAGACGGACGTACGGAAGAAAGGCATACATAGCTTAATGGACCCCCCATTCTATAAGAATATGTATTCACAAAAGTATGACTAATAGAATTATAGGGTCAATTATGGACCGATTCTCATAAAATTCGTTAAAGGGATTTTTGTTTGTAAGAATTTCAGCGCTATACTCGTATTTTTAAGCCAGTACGAAGCGTAAAAGTCAATTATGGAACGATCCTCATAACATTTGGTTGAGGGATTTTAGCTCATATAAAACTTATTTAGATCGAAGTTCATCACTATACTATTTTTAAAACAGTTATGACTATTAAAGCTGTTTTTCGGGGGGCCACTTGTACTCTAGCAACTCTCTAGCTCTTTCCGTTCGTGCTTTCAATAGACAGAAAGACGGACGGACACGACTAGATCGTCTTAGCATTTCATAAAGACACATATACTTTTGTGGGTTTATGACCAATATTTCGATGTATTACAAACTGAATGGCAAAATCAATATACCCCCATCTTTTTTGAGCTTCAGAAGCTATGAATTTAGGAATGTTGTTTTAATTATATTACTTGTGATGTTAATGAGCATTTTCGGTTTTAACTAGTCCTTATGAAAATTACTATAGGGTGGCCATATGTTCCATATGACTGACTCCACTTATTTTTTTATATCAAATATCTATGCATTCAAATGTATAAGTACATAAAACTGCACATGTAGGCTCATTAGTCCTGCCCTTAAAATGGCTTTAACTTAAAAAAGAACTGAAATAGAAAATATTAAAACTTTTAGGCAATTTGACAATTGATTTCCGTTTAGAATTCTATCAAAATTTTCTTCAATGGGTTTTCAAAACAAATCCACAATGTTGGAACTTTTTTATATAAATAATTTTTTTTTAAGATCCGGTATAGTATTCACATAAGTATTCTATTTTTTGTTTTTTTTTTTTGTGACATTTTATATTTTTATTGCTGCAGTTTAGCATTTTTTTGTTGCACAAATTGTTAGTGTCGTAATTGCTATAAGCATGGTTGGTATCATTTAGCATACTTGCTGTTATAGCTACTGTGCTTTTTTTTTGCTACAAATTTTTATTTAACTTTTTGTTCCTTTTGACTTTTGCTGCACGTGTTAACATTTTTTTTTTTGCTACATTTTTGTCTCAGTCTTTCCTAACGGTGGTATTGCTGCCAATTTTTGCTTTTTATATGCGAAAAAATTTATTTTGCTTTGATGTAAATAAGCAAAAAGTTGTAAGAAAAGTTATTATTTATAACCAGTTTGTTTATTATTTTCTATGAAAAGTTGAGAGAGAGAGAGAGAGAGTAAACATAATCTTGACAAATTTACGTTTTCATACCCTTCACCATTGTGAATCCGTTTAAGCCTTAGGTATCTTCGCGTTAAGAGCTTTACATCTTTCTATCGGACATGCTTTTGAGAATTAATCTATTTGAGAATTAATCTTTTGAAACTATTTTGATATACAGAATTCGGTTTTTAATATATAACATTTTTTATACTTTTATTAAACCATACAGTACTAAAGGGTACATAAGTTTCGTTACAGCCGAATATAACATTCTTGTTGTTTTTTCTTCTATCGACACAAAGGAGTAGTTTATATTAGTATATTTAGTTAGATTACATTCAAATGTGACAGTTGGAATATATTTACCAGTGATACAAATCTTTGGGGAAATAAAAGTTGCAATTTATGTTATTTCCCTTTACTTTTGTATAGAAGCATGTACAATTTTATTTGAGAGCAATTAAAAGAATACGTTTACAGAGAAAATCTACGATCCTGGTGTGGAATGTCCTGCCTTCTTCATCGAAATTTCAAATACAATGAAGATTTTAAGAGAAATATTTTTTAGAAGTAATTGTTTTTCAACTACTTTCAAGAATATGAAATCATTCTAATTGCACTCATTCCAGCAGTAGTTACTTTAGAACAAAATTTTCTAGGAAAAAGAATTTCCTTTAATTTTTATTTATTATTTTTATCATTATCATATCATTCATCTTCATGAGAAAGGTATAAACACCCAGCTAAATATCGTACTTACATAACCATATATTTTTAAATGACTACTACATACCGTGTGTAATACTTTTAAGTATTCTTATAATGACTTACATATAATCAGATAATCATATATGTATATATAAGTATTCTGAATCCTTTTAGATGACGGAGTCGATAACGATGTCTGTCTATCTGTCTGTCTGTCCGTCTGTCTGTCTGTCTGTCTGTCGAGTCGATAAAGATATGTCTGTCTGTCTGTCTGTCTGTATGTCTGTCTGTCTGTCTGTCTGTCTGTCTGTCTGTCGAGTCGATAAAGATATGTCTGTCTATCTGTCTGTCTGTCCGTCTGTCTGTCTGTATGTCTGTATGTCTGTCTGTCCGTCTGCCTTTCTGTCTGTCTGTATATCTGTTCAAATATACATATTTTCCGATGTCCCCAGATATCTCCTTTTATTAATTAAAAAAAATATTCTTCCCCATTGTGTACCGCTCAGTTGAATGTTTTCATAAAAAAATTTTAATTTTTTATTCCCTCTTTACACTCTTAAAAGAAAAACCATTCAACACCAAATAAATTCATCAAAGTTAACTAAAACTTTTCATATTTCTGGTCAATCATCTAACTGTTAATAATTTCTTTCGTAAGTAGATATTTAAAATAAAAAATTAAATTGCCACCTTCTTAATTGAATTCTCAGTAACAACAACAACAAAAAATACTAAATAATAACTGTGCCTGTCACCAAAAGGTGTTTTATAAATTTTCACACTCATTTAACTTGCATAGAAAAAAAAAAACAATAATAATTCTGTAAGAAATATTTGAAATGCCCGAATACGGCGTCAAGGTCACGATAATTTAAAGGTCTTACTGACAATTGAAGCTTAATTAAAATTTACAAATGAAATGACAACTTTTCACTTATTTTTTGTTTTAATATTATTAATTTTTGTATTTTTGATAACTTGGCAAAAATGAGGAAAAAAAACTTATAAGAAATTAACTTTTCTTTACTTATTTTTACTTTTTTTTCTTTCTTATTAAATAAATTTTATCTCGTTTTCTTTATAGAACTTTTAATATTGAAATATAAATATATATAAATTAAAAAAAAAAACTTTATATTTTTGTTTTGCTTTGCTTTGCTTTGTTTTAACGGGTCTGATAAGATTGTCTCTGTCTACCCCAAAAATTTGTAGGAAAGTATAAACGAGCATGATGTATGATTTGTAATACTTCGTGCCAGTATTAATGTCAACATTTACCTTCACTATAGACAGTTCACAAAAATAAGCACAGGTGGGGGATTAAAATGCATTAATAGCGCTTACAAAATTTCACAAAAAATGTCTCATGACTGAACACATTTATTTCTTTTGTTTATTTATAATGAAATTTATATGGTTTAATAAAGAACATTTTTTTTTGCTTTTATTGGGCAGTAAGGGGACAAGTTGTGTATTTGAGTGGGTCTCAGGAGAGTAAAACAATTTCATATTGTTAAGAATTTTAAGTAACAATTTTTTATAAAAACTTTTCTTTATTTTTTCCAGTACTTGCAACATTTTTTATTTACTCTTCTCTAAGTGTAACCATATGTGTGTCATGCAACCTTAACTTTTTTCCAACAAGTTTATTATGAATATATTTATATTTATTTATATTTTTCATGTTATTTACATTTTTTTTTGATTTTTTTGTTGTAGTACAATTTTGTTGAAAAACTTTAAGCTTCATTGGTTGTAAATGTCTGAGGAAACAAGGGAGAGTGATATATTTGGTTGCACCGAATTGAGAGGTACTCATCACATTATCTTTGGAATTAATCCCACTTAAAACTTGGTAATGACAACTTACTTTTCAACGACTACTAAGTATCTACCGTATGTATTACTTTTCAGTACTCTAATAATGACTTACATGTAATCATATATGTAATATATTTATTTTGAGTTTTGTAATTAAGTTATGGTGGTGTAAGAAAGAATGTCTGAGTGCTTTACGTGAACACCTCCCTTGACGACCCTATTTCACGGTGGCCTTTTTCATCCACTGGGCGCCGCTAATGAATTCAATGAAGAACACTCAGGTGTCAATTTTTGTACATGGTTCTGCCGGTCCATGTACAAATACTTTGCTAGGAGTACTCGGCGTACCTAATCTTTTAACAAGTGATCACGTTGCGGAATGACAAGTAGCACAATGTTACCCCGACAGGCAGAGATGTGCCGGACGAATCAGAAACAAACGCACCATGCCGTAGCGTCCTCGTCCTCTGATTATCCGCTCTGTCAGATTTCTCATCGCTCAGTCGCACAACCACAGCACAAGGCTCTGTTGCTTCCGTAACAGCACCTAGAGACGAATTTGGTAGTCCGAAATACCCAGTCAATAGATCAGTATCCCTCTGTGATATAATGTCGATATAATGTAACGAAGGATGTAGGAATTTCCAAAGTCAAACGAACCCAATAATTTCACCAATAAGTTGAGCGGTGGTCCTCAACCGTTTGTCGAGTAGCATATAACAATTTGCATCTGGTTGAGATGGCAACAGCTTGAGAATTTGTCTGAAGTAAAGGTATGCTTAATCAGTACTAGTATCCCGTCGATCAAAGGAGACTTTCCCGAAATTTCACCAATTTACATCAGTTCCACTCTTAAAACATAAAGAACGATCTGCGGAATGACAGGCAACTACCGAATTTCAACCAGAAAATTCCTCAACCTATACTGTCGCCTTACTACGCGAAGAGTACGAGATACTCAATGGGTTTAGAAATCCATTGACATCTGTTGAGATGGCAACGGCACTGGAGAAAGAATCCAGACATTTGGATGTATCAGTCCTTAAACCGATTAAACCCCGCGAATTTGGGTATTAAATCACAGACACTACATGGATTCCGAAGGAATCTTAACCAACTGGACAAAGTCCTGCGGGCAACTGGCCACCCGTAGTACCAGATTATCTGGTGCACTGGTTCGACCCCATGTCAAACCATTCCAAAGAAAGTTTATAGTCCCGGCAAACTAAAGGCACTGGTAGCACCTCTTTTCACCGGGATTGCAATAACACCAAGATGAGGATCTTTCATCAAGGTAACTTGCCCCGATCCCCATTTCTGGTCCTATCTTTCACTCTAACTCTAACTAGATCACAGAATATTTTAAATTTTAGGGTCACTGTGTTACATATTGAGTGACCAAATTAATATACCACCCAACAATTACATAAACAAAGTACAAAACTTTTTTGGGCAAACCTTTAGTGGCCACTAGAAAGAAAAAAATGTATAAAAATTCCTGTAAAAAATTTACACATATGAATATAGTTGTAACTGCAACTAAACATGCTGTTACAGGAATGTTATTTTTTCCATGTGTCCATGTTCTTTTTTATAAAATTTCCACATGTTTATAACCAGACATGGTTTTATGTAAAAACGTAGTTGAAGTCATGCAAATAAAATATATTTTAATATTTCAAATAACTTTATTTTGAAACAAGAAGTAAACATATAGTATGCCTGCAACACTTGGTTGAAATATTTCTATAGTGAATTTGTAACTAGTTACCTTCTGAAATACTTACACGACCTACACAGAAATCGTATAGCGAGTAAGTAGGGAGGTAGAAGCAAAGAAAATGATCATCAAAACAGAATCACATTTGACTCTTGCAATCTTTAGAAAATGCATACAAATTTCTAAACTTTCCAGTTTTTATAACCATGTAACAATAGACATTAATGGCAACCGTTACTAGATTGGTAGAAACGAATAGCATATTAAATAGTGGTTATTTTGTCTATTTTTGTTTCAATTTTACTTTCCTAAACCATTCATACATTTGCAATAACAATTAGCTGCATAAATTAAAAAAAAACTAGACCAAATATACTGCGTAGTAGAGAAACACGTGGATGCCTCAAACATTTTCAAATAGGAAAAGCGAAAAAATCAGAAATTCATATGCATAGCTATGAGTTGGATTGTTAAGTTAAGTATTATTCTTATATTTGGGTGGAGGATATCGTTGTGGCAGAAAAAAAGCCATGTCGTTTATATTACACTCGTAAAATATTTAAAACAAAAAAACCACCATAAAAATAAACATTGTCAACATCATTTAAACGTAACGTACAATATAGAATTGCCACTTGCTGGTTACAGCAAAAAAAAAAAAACACTTTTGTATGAAGTAGTGTGTAGCGGTTTATTCAGTTGAATTATTTGGAATATTATTGTGGTGGCAAAAAATGATGGTGGTTGGTTAGTTGGTTGCAAGTTGTTTTACAAACTCGAACTTTACTACGTTTTTACATTGACCTAGTTTAGTTTTTACCATACATACATACATATTTAGTTGGTATATATTTACCTATAGTTTACAATATGCATACATATAAGTACATATGTATGTATAATATGTATGTTTCTGTTATACATATGCAGCTAAATGATTGTTAACTTGATTGTTGTTGTTGCTGGTTTAATATTTGGTTTAAATTGTCATTGTTAACGTGTTTGTTTCTCTGTTTGTTTTAAAGTTTAAACAAAGCAGTTCTTTAAAGGTAAAAACTTGAGATTTTGTTGTGCAGTTCTAGAGCAGTTCTAGTTCAGTTTTAGTTCAGTTCTAGTTAAGTTCTAGTTCAGTACTAGTTCAGTTCTAATTCAGTTCTAGTTCAGTTCTAGTTCAGTTCTAGTTAAGTTCTAGTTAAGTTCTAGTTCAGTTCTAGTTCAGTTCTAGTTCAGTTCTAGTTCAGTTCTAGTTCAGTTCTAGTTCAGTTCTAGTTCAGTTCTAGTTCAGTTCTAGTTCAGTTCTAGTTCAGTTCTAGTTCAGTTCTAGTTCAGTTCTAGTTCAGTTCTAGTTCAGTTCTAGTTCAGTTCTAGTTCAGTTCTAGTTCAGTTCTAGTTCAGTTCTAGTTCAGTTCTAGTTCAGTTCTAGTTCAGTTCTAGTTCAGTTCTAGTTCAGTTCTAGTTCAGTTCTAGTTCAGTTCTAGTTCAGTTCTAGTTCAGTTCTAGTTCAGTTCTAGTTCAGTTCTAGTTCAGTTCTAGTTCAGTTCTAGTTCAGTTCTAGTTCAGTTCTAGTTCAGTTCTAGTTCAGTTCTAGTGTTCTAGTTCAGTTCTAGTTCAGTTCTAGTTCAGTTCTAGTTCAGTTCTAGTTCAGTTCTAGTTCAGTTCTAGTTCAGTTCTAGTTCAGTTCTAGTTCAGTTCTAGTTCAGTTCTAGTTCAGTTCTAGTTCAGTTCTAGTTCAGTTCTAGTTCAGTTCTAGTTCAGTTCTAGTTCAGTTCTAGTTCAGTTCTAGTTCAGTTCTAGTTCAGTTCTAGTTCAGTTCTAGTTCAGTTCTAGTTTCAGTTCAGTTCTAGTTCAGTTCTAGTTCAGTTCTAGTTCAGTTCTAGTTCAGTTCTAGTTCAGTTCTAGTTCAGTTCTAGTTCAGTTCTAGTTCAGTTCTAGTTCAGTTCTAGTTCAGTTCTAGTTCAGTTCTAGTTCAGTTCTAGTTCAGTTCTAGTTCAGTTCTAGTTCAGTTCTAGTTCAGTTCTAGTTCAGTTCTAGTTCAGTTCTAGTTCAGTTCTAGTTCAGTTCTAGTTCAGTTCTAGTTCAGTTCTAGTTTAGTTCTAGTTCAGTTCTAGTTCAGTTCTAGTTCAGTTCTAGTTCAGTTCTAGTTCAGTTCTAGTTCAGTTCTAGTTCAGTTCTAGTTCTAGTTCAATTCTAGTTCAGTTCTAGTTCAGTTCTAGTTCAGTTCTAGTTCAGTTCTAGTTCAGTTCTAGTTCAGTTCTAGTTCAGTTCTAGTTCAGTTCTAGTTCAGTTCTAGTTCAGTTCTAGTTCAGTTCTAGTTCAGTTCTAGTTCAGTTCTAGTTTAGTTCTAGTTCAGTTCTAGTTCATTTCTAGTTCAGTTCTAGTTCAGTTCTAGTTCAGTTCTAGTTCAGTTCTAGTTCAGTTCTAGTTCAGTTCTAGTTCAGTTCTAGTTCAGTTCTAGTTCAGTCTAGTCAGTTCTAGTTCAGTTCTAGTTCAGTTCTAGTTCAGTTCTAGTTCAGTTCTAGTTCAGTTCTAGTTCAGTTCTAGTTCAGTTCTAGTTCAGTTCTAGTTCAGTTCTAGTTCAGTTCTAGTTCAGTTCTAGTTCAGTTCTAGTTCAGTTCTAGTTCAGTTCTAGTTCAGTTCTAGTTCAGTTCTAGTTCAGTTCTAGTTCAGTTCTAGTTCAGTTCTAGTTCAGTTCTAGTTCAGTTCTAGTTCAGTTCTAGTTCAGTTCTAGTTCAGTTCTAGTTCAGTTCTAGTTCAGTTCATAGTTCAGTTCTAGTTCAGTTCTAGTTCAGTTCTAGTTCAGTTCTAGTTCTAGTTCTAGTTCAGTTCTAGTTCAGTTCTAGTTCAGTTCTAGTTCAGTTCTAGTTCTAGTTCAGTTCTAGTTCAGTTCTAGTTCAGTTCTAGTTAGTTCAGTTCTAGTTCAGTTCTAGTTCAGTTCTAGTTCAGTTCAGTTCAGTTCTAGTTCAGTTCTAGTTCAGTTTCTAGTTCAGTTCTAGTTCAGTTCTAGTTCAGTTCTAGTTCAGTTCTAGTTCCAGTTCTAGTTCAGTTCTAGTTCAGTTCTAGTTCAGTTCTAGTTTCAGTTCTAGTTCAGTTCTAGTTCAGTTCTAGTTCAGTTCTAGTTCAGTTCTAGTTCAGTTCTAGTTCAGTTCTAGTTCAGTTCTAGTTTCAGTTCTAGTTCAGTTCTAGTTCAGTTCTAGGTTCAGTTCAGTTCTAGTTCAGTTCTAGTTCAGTTCTAGTTCAGTTCTAGTTTCAGTTCTAGTTCAGTTCTAGTTCAGTTCTAGTTCAGTTCTAGTTCAGTTTCTAGTTCAGTTCTAGTTCAGTTCTAGTTCAGTTCTAGTTCAGTTCTAGTTTCAGTTCTAGTTCAGTTCTCGTTCAGTTCTAGTTCAGTTCTAGTTCAGTTCTAGTTCAGTTCTAGTTCAGTTCTAGTTTAGTTCTAGTTCAGTTCTAGTTCAGTTCTAGTTCATTCTAGTTCAGTTTCTAAGTTTCAGGTTCTAGTTCTAGTTCTAAGTGCAGTTCTAGTTCAGTTCTAGTTCAGTTCTAGTTCAGTTCTTAGTCCAGTTCTAGTTCAGTCTGTTCAGTCTAGTTCAGTCTAGCATTTCTAGTTTCAGTTCTATTCAGTTCTAGTTTCAGTCTAGTTTCAGTTCTAGTTCAGTTCTAGTTCAGTTTCTAGATTCATGTTCTAGTTCAGTTCTAGTTCAGTTCTAGTTCAGTTCTTCTAGTTCAGTTCAGTTCTAGTTCAGTTTTCTAGTCAGTTCTAGTTCAGTTCTAGTTGTCGTTGCTAGTTCCGTTCTATGTTCAGTTCTAGTTCGTCAGTTCTTCAGTTCTAGTTCCGTTCTAGTTCAGTTCCTAGTTCAGTTTCTAGTTCAGTTCTCGTTCAGTCTAGTTCAGTTCTAGTTCAGTTCCTAGTTCAGTTCTAGTTCAGTTCTAGTCAGTTTCTACGTTTCAGTTCTAGTTCAGTTCTAGGCATTCTGTTCAGGGTTCTAGTTCAGTTCTAGTTCAGTTCTAGTCAGTTTCTAGTTCAGTTCTAGTTCAGTTCTAGTTCAGTTCTAGTTCAGTTCTAGTTCAGTTCTAGTCAGTTCTAGTTCAGTTCTAGTTCAGTTCTAGTTCAGTTCTAGTTCAGTTCTAGTTCAGTTCTAGTTCAGTTCTAGTTCAGTTCTAGTTTAGTTCTAGTTCAGTTCTAGTTCAGTTCTAGTTCAGTTCTAGTTCAGTTCTAGTTCAGTTCTAGTTCAGTTCTAGTTCAGTTCTAGTTCTAGTTCAATTCTAGTTCAGTTCTAGTTCAGTTCTAGTTCAGTTCTAGTTCAGTTCTAGTTCAGTTCTAGTTCAGTTCTAGTTCAGTTCTAGTTCAGTTCTAGTTCAGTTGTTCTAGTTCAGTTCTAGTTCAGTTCTAGTTCAGTTCTAGTTCAGTTCTAGTTCAGTTCTAGTTTAGTTCTAGTTCAGTTCTAGTTCAGTTCTAGTTCAGTTCTAGTTCAGTTCTAGTTCAGTTCTAGTTCAGTTCTAGTTCAGTTCTAGTTCTAGTTCAAGTTCAGTTCTAGTTCAGTTCTAGTTCAGTTCTAGTTCAGTTCTAGTTCAGTTCTAGTTCAGTTCTAGTTCAGTTCTAGTTCAGTTCTAGTTCTAGTTCAGTTCTAGTTCAGTTCTAGTTCAGTTCTAGTTCAGTTCTAGTTCAGTTCTAGTTCAGTTCTAGTTCAGTTCTAGTTCAGTTCTAGTTCAGTTCTAGTTCAGTTCTAGTTCAGTTCTAGTTCAGTTCTAGTTCAGTTCTAGTTCAGTTCTAGTTCAGTTCTAGTTCAGTTCTAGTTCAGTTCTAGTTCAGTTCTAGTTCAGTTCTAGTTCAGTTCTAGTTTAGTTCTAGTTCAGTTCTAGTTCAGTTCTAGTTCAGTTCTAGTTCAGTTCTAGTTCAGTTCTAGTTCAGTTCTAGTTCAGTTCTAGTTCAGTTCAGTTCTAGTTCAGTTCTAGTTCAGTTCTAGTTCAGTTCTAGTTCAGTTCTAGTTCAGTTCTAGTTCAGTTCTAGTTCAGTTCTAGTTCAGTTCTAGTTCAGTTCTAGTTCAGTTCTAGTTCAGTTCTAGTTCAGTTCTAGTTCAGTTCTTCTAGTTCAGTTCTAGTTCTAGTTCAGTTTCTAGTTCAGTTCTAGTTCAGTTCTAGTTCAGTTCTAGTTCAGTTCTAGTTCAGTTCTAGTTCAGTTTCTAGTTCAGTTCTAGTTCAGTTCTAGTTCAGTTCTAGTTCAGTTCTAGTTCAGTTCTAGTTCAGTTCTAGTTCAGTTCTAGTTCAGTTCTAGTTCAGTTCTAGTTCAGTTCTAGTTCAGTTCTAGGTTCAGTTCTAGTTCAGTTCTAGTCAGTTCTAGTTCAGTTCTAGTTCAGTTCTAGTTCAGTTCTAGTTCAGTTCTAGTTCAGTTCTAGTTCAGTTCTGTTCAGTTCTAGTTCAGTTCTAGTTCAGTTCTAGTTCAGTTCTAGTTCAGTTCTAGTTCAGTTCTAGTTCAGTTCTAGTTTCAGTTCTAGTTCAGTTCTTAGTTCAGTTCTAGTTCAGTTCTAGTTCAGTTCTAGTTCAGTTCTAGTTCAGTTCTAGTTCAGTTCTAGTTCAGTTCTAGTTTCAGTTCTAGTTCAGTTCTAGTTCAGTTCTAGTTCAGTTCTAGTTCAGTTCTAGTTTCAGTTCTAGTTCAGTTCTAGTTCAGTTCTAGTTCAGTTCTAGTTCAGTTCTAGTTCAGTTCTAGTTCTAGTTCAGTTCAGTTCTAGTTCAGTTCTAGTTCAGTTCTAGTTCAGTTCTAGTTCAGTTCTAGTTCAGTTCAGTTCTAGTTCAGTTCTAGTTCAGTTCTAGTTCAGTTCTAGTTCAGTTCTAGTCAGTTCAGTTCTAGTTCAGTTCTAGTTCAGTTCTAGTTCAGTTCTAGTTCAGTTCTAGTTCAGTTCTAGTTCAGTTCTAGTTCAGTTCTAGTTCAGTTCTAGTTCAGTTCTAGTTCAGTTCTAGTTCAGTTCTAGTTCAGTTCTAGTTCAGTTCTAGTTCAGTTCTAGTTCAGTTCTAGTTCAGTTCTAGTTCAGTTCTAGTTCAGTTCTAGTTCAGTTCTAGTTCAGTTCTAGTTCAGTTCTAGTTCAGTTCTAGTTCAGTTCTAGTTCAGTTCTAGTTCAGTTCTAGTTCAGTTCTAGTTCAGTTCTAGTTCAGTTCTAGTTCAGTTCTAGTTCAGTTCTAGTTCAGTTCTAGTTCAGTTCTAGTTCAGTTCTAGTTCAGTTCTAGTTCAGTTCTAGTTCAGTTCTAGTTCAGTTCTAGTTCAGTTCTAGTTCAGTTCTAGTTCAGTTCTAGTTCAGTTCTAGTTCAGTTCTAGTATCAGTTCTAGTTCAGTTCTAGTTCAGTTCTAGTTCAGTTCTAGTTCAGTTCTAGTTCAGTTCTAGTTCAGTTCTAGTTCAGTTCTAGTTCAGTTCTAGTTCAGTTCTAGTTCAGTTCTAGTTCAGTTCTAGTTCAGTTCTAGTTCAGTTCTAGTTCAGTTCTAGTTCAGTTCTAGTTCAGTTCTAGTTCAGTTCTAGTTCAGTTCTAGTTCTAGTTCAGTTCTAGTTCAGTTCTAGTTCAGTTCTAGTTCAGTTCTAGTTCAGTTCTAGTTCAGTTCTAGTTCAGTTCTAGTTCAGTTCTAGTTCAGTTCTAGTTCAGTTCTAGTTCAGTTCTAGTTCAGTTCTAGTTCAGTTCTAGTTCAGTTCTAGTTCAGTTCTAGTTCAGTTCTAGTTCAGTTCTAGTTCAGTTCTAGTTCAGTTCTAGTTCAGTTCTAGTTTAGTTCTAGAAAAAATATTATCGGCAAAGTGTAAGCCTATGATTTCTGAATCATGATTTCTATCTTTTAGATTTCTGCTTCTGAGTAAATTGTAACATGCACAACACATGGTATTTTTTATGGTCTTGCTCTTTTTGCTGCTATTGCTGCCTAACCAGATTGCCTGCAAACCGCCACAGTTCATTTTGATTCCATTTCATTGGTTGTCTACGGGGTCATTATTAGATGTCGCAGTAATTGCTTTTATTTTGTTATTGTTGGTAGTAGTATTCTATTTATTTTCATACTCTATGGCTGAAGGTTGTTTGCACAGTCACAGACATTTTAAAGAATTTTATGTGAGCCACACTCATGTATGAGTTTAAATATAGAAAAAGAAGAAAAAAAGCCTTTACATAATACAAACAGAAAAAAAACTGCGTAAATGTTTTAAGTAGAAACAATTATAGAGTAGAAGTCATTAGATCAATGCATTTCATTAGTTAAGCTGGAGAAAAAGGCATAATAACGACAATAATGGTTTCAATATCACTTAGAATGTATAAAATATTTAAATTTGTTCTAAAACAATTAAGAAAATGCACTTAGAGCAATTTATGGAGACTATAGTTTTTTTCTTTAATTAGAAATGATTAGCATATTTTTTAAAGATTATTATGTAATTAACTTATTACTATTTTTAGGCAAAAGCTAAAGCTCATTAAGTGTGTAATTATACTTTTTCTTGTATGTAATTATAATCAATTTATTTCGTGGAAGAATATTAGTATTTATATTGGTGTTTGATGGTAAGTTAAATAAGGTAATCACATGTCACAACGAGTCACTTAATAATTTTTACTATTATTGCTTATATATATTCTCATCCTTTATTTTATTTAATATTTGATGTGTATGTTTTATGTAACCCCCTATATAAATTCATATACATATGTAAAACTTTAATGGTCTTGTATGTCTTTGTATAGTGTTCGTAATTGTTAACCATAAAGTTAATTTCCTTTTCATCCTGCTCTTTTATATCCTGTTCGGACGGATTGTTGCAATGCACACTACTTGTATGCTCCCTTGTGTGTTAACAACATGTTTGTACATTTTCGGTCAAATATTTATATGAGTATTCTACCACAATGTAACAGAAACAAATAACAAAAGAGATTAATTTCTTAACACATGGAAAATTCTCTTCATTTAAATTTAATTAAAAAGTTCTTGTATATAAAATTTGTTGAAATTATTAAACATTCATTTAAAACAAAGAGTAATGCATTGAAAAAACTTCTTATCGCACTTATCGGTCAAATGTTTGATTTCGGATTTAGCCAAAAACATAACGAGTACGAAGTGGAACAATTCTTTTCAAAATCCTTCAATTTATTTGTTGAAAAGTGATTCCGGCTTGTTATATTTACGTATGTAAAATCTTTTAAGCAATCTCATATTAATCTGACAATTATTGAAGGGTGTGCATATTTGAAAGCCTCAAGGATTTGTGGTTTGTGTGGGTTTAAAAAACAAATATTTTGATTAACTGTCACAATATTTCCTAAATTGTCTATTGCAGCTATTTACTTAATTTATTTATTCTTTAATATTTAATAATTTTATAGTTGTTTTGTAATTTAAGCTCAAATAAGGATGACAATCTCTTGAGTATAGACATCTGTTAAATTTAGCACGCATACGAGCTGTGTTGGTTAATATTTGCAACAACTTAATGATACTTTTAAATGATACACTAAAAAAAACTAATTTGCTCAGAATTTCACATTCAACTTATAACCGCATTTTTGAGGTGCAAACATATGATTATAGTTTAAAATAAAGCCTAGAATATATTACGTACTACAGTGTAGAATATAGTCTTTATTATAGTATGTAATATGGTCTGCACCTTAGTTTGTATTGTAGTCTATAGTATGGCCTGCATCTTAGCGTATACAGTGATCCGTAGACCAGAGTATAAACTACAGTATAGACTAGACCTATAGACTAGAGACTATAGACTAGACTATAGACTAGACTATAGACTAGACTATAGACTAGACTATAGACTAGACTATAGACTAGACTATAGACTAGACTATAGACTAGACTATAGACTAGACTATAGACTAGACTATAGACTAGACTATAGACTAGACTATAGACTAGACTATAGACTAGACTATAGACTAGACTATAGACTAGACTATAGACTAGACTATAGACTAGACTATAGACTAGACTATAGACTAGACTATAGACTAGACTATAGACTAGACTATAGACTAGACTATAGACTAGACTATAGACTAGACTATAGACTAGACTATAGACTAGACTATAGACTAGACTATAGACTAGACTATAGACTAGACTATAGACTAGACTATAGACTAGACTATAGACTAGACTATAGACTAGACTATAGACTAGACTATAGACTAGACTATAGACTAGACTATAGACTAGACTATAGACTAGACTATAGACTAGACTATAGACTAGACTATAGACTAGACTATAGACTAGACTAGACTATAGACTAGACTATAGACTAGACTATAGACTAGACTATAGACTAGACTACAGACTGGGTTATTGACTACATATGAAAATTTTTATATGTTAGAAAAAGTAAGAAATAAGGTGGGGGTATCGATGTTATCTGAAAGTACTGAAAAAGTCTAGTCTGGATTTTAGTTTGGACTCTATTCTGGACTGTAATGAAGTCTAGTGCGGACGATAGTTTAGACAAAATGTTAAACAATATACTCGGCCAGGATGCATTTAAAATGCAAGTTCATCTCCATTATTTATCATGGATTAGGATTGCTTCAATAGATTTCCGTTATTTCCAGACCTTTGCCTAACTTATAAATATATGTATGTACATATATTCATCTGTAAACTGTGGTTTGACTAAAAAGTGTACAAAAAGTTTATTATACAAATTTAAGTCATGTATTTAAAATTTTTTTCAGGTCATTGGACTTGAGGACGTTTAAAAGTACTTCCACATATTTCCCTAAGGGAAAAACATAATATAAAATATTTTAAAAATGTTTTTTTTTTTACTGTTAGATTAACTATTTCCAAAGCACATTTGTACCTTTCTAAACTTTTTACAAAAGTTAAAAAGCCTTAAATATTTTCTAAAACTGCTACTTTGTAATAAAGCATGATGTAAAATTGTTTTGGTATTTAGTCAATTTTACTTATGAAACTGTTTATTATTTATTCCATAAAATTTTATGTCATTTTGAAAAAAAACGTTACACGTTTTACTTTTTCTACAAATACAAGCATATTGTTAAGCAATACTTTATTTATATTTAAATTTTTTTGGGTCATGTTTTTTTAGGTCTTTTGAATTTACCTTTTTCGAAATATCCTTTTTTTTCTTTTGATGTTTTGAGGTAAACAACATTAGTTTTGTGTTTCTTGTAAAAAAGTTGTTTATTTTCTTTTCAGCTTTAAGTAAATATGTAATAGAAGTTTAAAAGGTAAGATTTTGTTTCTTTTTCATACTTTCTTTGGATTTAGGTCAAAGTTTAGTGCAATTCTATTAAATTAAGTAGAAATGTGTCATGTTAATAGATTTTTTTTTATTTGGATCTTGTTTTACTCCAAAAATGGCAAATGGTTTACT
The DNA here is from genome assembly GCF_015586225.1 of Lucilia sericata. Classification (NCBI taxonomy): domain Eukaryota; kingdom Metazoa; phylum Arthropoda; class Insecta; order Diptera; family Calliphoridae; genus Lucilia; species Lucilia sericata. Next base: position 69,486 of record NW_023994435.1, on the reverse strand, counting down.
TTAAATTAAGTCATTATTGTAAATTAATTTTTTATTTCTTTATTCTACACACTTTTTTCTGTGTATTTTTACACCTATTACTACATTTTGCTTTATTGAAGGTTAACTGTACCATGCAGTTCCGAACAAGTAATTTCCTATGAGGCACATTTGTTTACACATTTGTTTAGTAGATCTAACAAGTATATAGTTCGAAAAATCTTTGGTAACTATACGTTGATTTCTTTTTATACTGCTGGGTTGTTTAAATAGAAAACCCCTCAACTAATTAGCCGTATATTGAGGCTTTAGTGTATACCATAGAGTATTGAATGTGTCTAGTAAAAGTATTTATGTGTGCGTAGTAAATGAACGTGTAAATTAATTTACTTTTCAGCACTAATAATGTAAAATAATTTATGTCACTTAATGTTTCTTTGTATTACAACAAACAACTTTGCACAAAACCCACACCAATACATAGCTTTTATTTACTTTAACAGTGTACTAACGACAATTTTCAGGTTTATGATTAATTTCTTAAAAGTTTTTAGCAGGAAAACATGTTTTATAAGAACCAACATCACTTCACCAAGATCGGTCCATAATTAAACCGACCCTGATCCTAATTAAACTTGGTGGAGTGATGTTGCTTCTTATAAAACTTGTTTCACCGGTGAGAACAGTTATGTGGAGTAGGGTCAATTGTAGTCTCGATCCTCATGAAACTTGGAAGAGGATATTTCAAAACTATCACATCTGGGATTTCAGATATCATGTCCTGAAATTTGAGATGGCATTGTAAATATTGTTTATAATGAACATAAGTAACTTTCTGATTCGACTTAACGATGTCTGTCCGTCCGTCAACTGCAATGGATGATTTCTCAGCAACTACAATTAAACATGTAGGTCGGGCGTGGCGGACTGACTATATGATACCCTACACCAATGGTATATTATTTATTTTTCATAAAGAAACTTTTATGTTAAATTTTACTTTAATTTCGATGTATTTAAGCAATTTATTGATGAAAAGCAAAATTTCTAGAAGAGGCTTTATATGGGAGTTAGGGTCAAATATGGGCCGATCCTCAACAAATTGGAAAGAGGGATGTATTTTTATATAAAGTTTAGTTATACTGAATTTCATCACGATACTAATGGTTAGAAGTCCATTTTTGGATGTTTTAGATATTTTTATTGGGGGGTTTGTGTGGGGGCTAGGGTCAAACGACGGCCGATTGGCATGGTCATTTATGCCTATATTAAACTTAGCTGTGTCAATTATTGGTATTTTTTTTGACGCAGTTATGAGTTAAAAACCCCAAATCGGAAGGTCAGGTTGTATGGGAGCTATGTCAAATAATGAACCGATTTCAACGGCCGATTGGTATGTTCATTTATGCCTATATAAAACTTATGAGTTAAAAGGTCAGGTTGTATGGAAGCTAGGTCAAATAATGAACTGATTTCAACAATTTTCAATAGGCATTCTTGTGCCGAAAAACTTATATGGTCCAAATTTAATCAAAATATCTTGAAAATTGTGGCCTGTAGCTTACACACAAGGTTTACATGGACAGTCAGCCAGCCGGACAGACGGACATGTCTTAATCGACTCAGAGTGTGATTCTGAGTCGATCATTATACCTTAAGGTGGGTGTAGGACAAATATTTTTATGCATTACAAACATCAGCACAAACGCATAATACCCTCCCCACTACAGTGTTGTAAAAAAATATGAAAAATTGGAATGTAGTTGTTTTTTTTTTTTTTTTGTAAAATAATAAAAGAATGGGCTTTCAGAGGGCATATCATTTTATAAATAAAGTTTTCTTCGAGCAGTTATAACGTCTCAATATGGGTCAAGAATTGGGTTTTTGGTTGGCAAATTGTTAGCACCTATCTCTTCCCCTTTAGGCTCTATCGTACTTTAAGCAAACAGACAGACAGACGGACAAACGGATAGACGGACGGAGATATTTCAAGAAAATTTTATAATTTTTATAATTTTAATTAATTTTAATTATCTTTAGACAGTTTTTTACTTTAAACAGATATAATTTAAGATAAAGTTTGTATGAACATACATATGTACATATGTATTTATATGGAAATTCGGCCACTGCTTTTACTTTGTTAAATAGTTGAAAGACCCAAAACATTTTAAGTATATTTTTTTCTCTAAACTAAGTTAACACACTTTGGATATAAATGAACCATATAAATAAAATGTATATAACATCCACACACACACACACACACTTAATTTCCCACTGCATTCTGTATTTAATTAGTTGTGTTTTTGTAACATGCAATAAATATTATAAATTTTTAAGTAGTACAGTTTAAAATTATGGCAATATGATTTAAAAAGTGGTTTTTGAAAATATTTTTTTTTTATTTATTGCTGTTAATTATTTTTGTATTTTATTAAATTTATACGTATAACTAAATATGTATATGATTTTTAACCAAAAACGTTTATATTTAATTAATTAAATTAATGTTTGAAAAAAAATTAAAACGAAAAACATGGTTTTACGCAATAAAAGTTGAAATAAAAATGTCATATTTTTACTATTTAAGAAAACATCTGTTGTAAAACATATACTTAAGTTAAAATATAATTTGTTGTAGTAGCTAAAGTTTTGTTTAATTTAAAGATCTGGTAAAGAAAAAATAATGTCTATAGTGGGTCTATGGGGAATACATTTTACATTTAAAAAAATCATTTATTTTGTATGTATAAATTTGGCATAGAATAAAATCATTTATTTACCTTAAAAGGTATGAATAATATTTTGTGAAAAAAATATGTATCATGTACTTTAATTTTCATTAAAGTAATGTAATTTTCTAAATTAAGCTATTACAGAAAATGGACTTTTATAAATATTATGAAATATATGAATGAAAACACAAATAATTTGTGTCATACTTTATCATTTCATTTTTTGGAGAACGAAAAAGTACCAAAAAGTCCCAATTTATAGGTTTTCACTTACTCATGTTACTATGTTCATTATTGTGGTGAATTCTAAAAGTATCTTTTGAAGAACGATAAAGTATCAAAAAGTTTCCCTTTTATAGATTCTTATTTACTCAGTGCTCTAATGCTCAAATACTTAATTACAGTCGGACAGATAGACAGACTGATGGACGGACAGATATACAGACGTACGTACGGACAGACAGAACCTTTTATATATCATTCCATATAAAGTATAAATCCTAGTTGATTAAATTTATTTAGTGTCCAAGTTTTGTTTTGATATGTGACCAAAACAAGAATTCCTTCTGTAACATTCCATAATATGGTCAGAAAAAGTTTGAAATTCAGTAAAAATCATTAGGATAACTCACTGAATACCTTTTCAAAATTTCGATTTTCCATTCTTTCCTGCACATTTGCACTCACTTTGGACTCTGAATGTTTAATTGTATGTATCTAGGTTCAATAATAAAGAAAATTCAAAAAGTACCTTTTGGAGAACGAAAAAGGTTCAATTTTTATGTTTTCACTTACTCCGGGCTCTACGTGCTTAATTTCATGTTTTTAGGTTCATTATTATAGTGAATTCTAAAAGTACCTTTTGAAGAACGATAAAGTACCAAAAAGTTAGCCTTTTATAGATTCTCTTAATTACTTAATAACAGTCGGACAGACAGACGGGACGGACAGACGGGACGGACGGACATAAATATATAAAGACATACGGACAGACAGACACACAGAAGGAACGACAGACGGACGGACATACATAGCTTAATCAATTGGGAATACTTATATGTACTATATAGGGTCGGAAAATTATATTGTAGAAATTACAAAAGTATAAAAAATTAAAAGATTCTTTTTTAATTAAAAAGTAGTGATTATAAATGAAATTTTGATTTTCATGTCATTTTTTAAAAAATCAATGCCGTATTCAGAGGACCAATTTCAATCATTTTTAATAGGGTACATTTGCCAAATTTCATCAAATTATCTTGCGACCTGTACATGCTCATTAGGTTTACATGGACACACAGACGGACATAGCTCAATCGACTAAGAATTTATTTGAAGCTGATTGGTAAACTGGTGGATGTAGCTTTAATATTTTAATGTGTTACAAACATCAGCTCAAACTCATATTACCTTTCCCACTATAGCGGTGTAGGGTATACAAATATATAAAAATAACTATGGTGAAGGTTATACAAGATATGTCACTAAGCTTAACTAAGCACTCTGATTCACGTCAGTGTCTTTGCTTGATTTCGCTGAACAAATGTTCCTCTTTTACTGATAATTATAAATATTTCGCTATTGAAATTATTTAGGTTCAAATACTTATGATCTCAAGATCACGCTAAATTACGTCATTAAATATTCATGCACGTGCAAATGCTAACAAGGGGAATCTCAACATTTAGACACGTTTAGAATGATTCCGTTTTAGAATATTAAAAAAAAAAGAATCACACAAAAACAAGTTAATTATTTTCGAAAAAAATTACATTAAAATTATAATATTAGACGAGAGTATTTAACGTTAGGTGACTGAGAGGTCTATATACTAAAGATCTCAAGGTAAATCAATTAATTTAACAGTTCAATGACCAAACAGTTGTGATTAAAAATAAAAATATAGAAATATGGGATTTAAAAAAAAATAAATATTTTTTTAAGTGTCTGATAAAATAATTTTTAACTAAATGACATTTATTAAAATGTACATTTGTTTAAAAATATTTGGTAGAAATTTAAAAAATATTTGTTTAACAACTAAATTACTACTTTTCATTAATGTAAACAAACAATTAATAACAAAAGGCAACAAATTATAAATCAACAACTATAATAATTCAAATAAATAAATTAAAAAATTATTTATAAAAAATGGCAAAATATAACTAATAAATACATATTTAACTAGGTTTTAAGGCTACATACCCATTTTATTATTTATGCATAAATAATCCGGTAGTATTTTAAAAAGTTACGGTGTAATAACACTTAAATTAAAATGATTTCTATGCTTTATTTATATATGTATTTTTTACATGAACACACGCAACTCCAATTAAAAAAAGTGTATAATTATGTAAAAATTGTACGAATTTATTAATGATACAATAATTTATTAATTTTGAAATAAAACGTGTGCCACAGAAAACTATAACAAATGAACAAGAATAAATTAATTTCAAAATTGCATGTTTCCAACATTTCACTCTTGAAAAAAAAAACAGAGAGAAAAAATCACAACAATTTGAATAAAGAAAATTGCATGTTGTTGTCAAAATATTGAGCTTGAAAAAAAATCTCAAAATTGACACGGAAACGCACTAAATTCTCCACACATTGTGAAGCCAACAAAACACACAGTTCGATATATTTTTGTTATTACCACTTCACTTTTCCTTCTACGCTCTCCGGGATTTAATCAAATTGACACAAAAGAACAAACACACTTACTCTCACACATAATGTTATACTCTTCGGAAAACTTAAATTGTATTTTGTTTATATGGTTAAATTGTCATTAAACACGCAAAGTTGAAGTAAAACTTTTTTTTGGTTACAAATATTAAGTAATACTTTAGTATTAATTCATTTTAACTGTAGTTTTACTTTTCTACTATTTGTTTTTGTTTAATTTTTTTTAACAATAAACAATTATTTAATTTATTTTTTAAGGGATTTTATTTGAAGAGTATTGTGTGATGTTACGTTTAAAGGCTGTCAAACGCTACTAACTGATTCCAGTTGAAAATTATGGAGAATTTCTCTAGCCCCCTTTAATTAAAATATAATGTTAAATTTATAAGTCTCAATGTCTACATTTATATGAGTATAAGTATGTATATTGTGTGTGTAGACAACGAGTTTATACTAAGGTTTATTTGTTTAGGGGAAGTGAAGAAAGGAATAATTTAGAAGAAATATGCAATTTTAAATTAAATTAAATTACTTGTGAAAAATTGTTATATGTAAAAAGTTTTTGTTTTAGTGAAATAAAAAATTTCTACGGAAAAATGGTTATTGAAGGAAAAATTTGAGTTTTGGTGCCAAATCGGATTTTGAGTGAACCAACTAACCTAATCATTATACCATACACCACTTTAGTGGGGAGGGTATATTGGATTTGTGCTGATGTTTGTAACATACAAAAATATTCGTCCTAGACCCACCTTAAAGTATACCAATCGGCTTAGAATCGTTGGTTGGCTGGCTGGCTGTCCATGTAAACCTTGTCGCAATTTTCAAGATGAAATTTGGTACGCACGTTTTATTTGACCCAAGGACGAAGTCTATTGAAAATGGTTAAAATCGGTCCATTATTTCACCTAGAAGTCTTGATGACCCTGCCAAATTTCATAAAGATCGGCCCCCATTTGACCCTAGCTCCCATACAAAGTCCTCTTCAGAAAATTACTTGAATGTCCCAAATTAACTTATAAACACAAGTATCGCGATGAAATTCAGCACAATAAAATATTATGTAAATATAAATATATTCACAAAATTTTATCGGGCTTGGTCCATATTTGCCCCTAGCCCCAATATAAAGCCTCTTTCAGAAAATTAGTTTTTCATCCATAAATTGCTTAAATGTATCGGAACAAGGGAATATTGAAGATAAATGCTTTATTATGAAAAATAAATCACATTTAATATTCATAACTGGTGTAGGGTATTATATGGTCGGCCACGCCCGACTATACTTTCTTACTTGTTTTAGATACAAATTTGGGAGTTTGTTATTAATCGGATTTTTAATGATAAATAAATTTGTATACCCTACACGACTATCGTCCCTTAAGTTAACAAACGACTTAGAAAAACTTCGTAAGTCAATTTAGTGATGTCCGTCCGTCCGTCTGTCTATCTTTCATCCGTCCAGTGTCCCGAGGAACAGCGCTTTTGGGAAGGTGCGTATTTATGTAATGAACACATTCTGTGATCTAATGAACTCTTTGCTCAAGTACATGAGTTATGCAATCTCTAATCATTGCTGCCCCGTTGCTTAACATCCTAGATGCAAGAACATCACTTCCTTTTAAAATCACGCAGATGGGATGGCCTCTGTTGAGTCGGCATCAGCACCTAGAGACCTATACATTCATCATGTATCATATGCACTTAACACCAACTCATTTCCAACGCTTAGTCCCACAGTCACTCTTCGGTAGGGTATCTGTTGACTTCGGCAGCAGCACCGAACTTATCCCGATTTATAGATTCCACAGTGCATCAGTCCTTTAACCGACAATTTGTCTTCCCGCGAATTTGGGTTTAAACTACAGCCACTACGTGGATCCCGAAGGAATCACAACAAACTGGCCAGCTAGGACAAAGTCCTGCGGGCAACTGGCCACCCGTAGTACCAGATTATGTGGTTTTCTGGTTCGACCCCATGTCAAATCATTCCAAGGAAAGGACGAGGATACATTTGATAATCACCAGTTTTTAGTCCCGGCAGACTAGAGGTACTGGTAGCGCCTCTATACCCCGGGATTGCAATATAACAAGATTGGGTTTTCAGCAAAAAAAGGGCCGGGGGTATCGTATTCAGTACAGTAATACGAACCTTTTGGAAGCCGTGTGTACAAATAAATTGGAACACGGAAACTCTATACTTACATACATATTTTCCTTGTAATCAAATAGCTGATAGTAGTAGCTTACATATTATTTTGATCCTATTATTATACCCTACACCACTATAGTTAAGAGAGTATTATGGGTTCGTCTTGATGTTCGTAACACCCAAAAATATTGGTTCTACGCCTTACTTTAAGTATACCAATTGCCTGAGAATCACTTTATAAGTTGATTTAGCTATATCCGTCCGTCCGTCTGTTTGTCTGTCTGTCCGTCTCTCCGTATGTGTATCCATGTAAACCTGGTCGCAATTTGCAAGCTGAATATATTGATTTTTTCTACTTTTTTAATTCTTTATAGTGCTAAAAATAAATTATTTTTATATTTTACTTACTATTAACACAAACATCATCACAATAAGTCCAAAACTTACCTGAAAATAAAAAGAAAAACAATGTATAAGAAAATATTGAAAAATTTGATTAGAAAATAGGATAATTTGGCATTACAAAAAATGACCGTTATTTATTTAAAAATATTTTTATTTTGATTTACTACAATCGTCTGGACCAAGCAGTTTTCATACTATATATTTGAAATTGAGAATAGGTTCTATAATGGATTGATCTCCTATGAAATGTTAATAAAAATACGAAAATCTTTTGTTTAAATTCATATATAAAATCAATTGGGGCTGTAATCAAATCGGTTCTGATTTTTACCATTATTTGCTTCGAGACTCTTCAAAACTATTTTTCAATACCAAGTTTCACATAATTATCCAAAAATGGAAATATTATTTTTTTCAATTTTCTTAAGGTGCATGTAATATAGTATCAATTACTGTAAAATGAATTAAAAGTCTCATTTTTTTATATTTAGTCTTAAAGTTTATTGTTTTTTGTGTGTTGTGTTTATGATACCGGTAATTATTTTATTATTGTTTTTGTTTTTGCATTTACTTTAGATTTTAACCTGAGTATACAAAGAATTATTTTTTGCTATATTTTTTGTTGTTTTTCTCACACATATGCTTACGACAGGCATATACAATCAATAAATTAGGGGAGGCCCAATTGAGTGGAACTGAAATAAAACTTTTAAATACCAACAAACTTAAAAGCAGTCGCAATAAATTGTCTAACATATACTACCAATGTACAACAATTTTTTGAGATTCTTCTACAACTTTTAGAATATAAAGGTCAATGTATATTTTCAAACAAATTTATCCTATTCAAAAATGTCCCTATTTTTATACCCTACACCACATTAGTGGGGAAGGTATATTGGGTTTGTGCTGATGTTTGTAACGCACAATAATATAAACACCTTAAAATTTGGCTTAAAATAATTCTCTGAGTCAATTTAGCTAAGTCCGTCCGTCCGTCTGTCTGTCGGTCCGTCTGTCTGTCTGTCGGTCTGTCTGGCTGGCTGTCTGTTTGTCTGTCTGTCCGTCCATCCATGTAAACCTTGTAATCAAACTACAGGTCGCAATTTTGAAGATACTTCAATGAAATTTTTACATGATCTTCTATTGTCCCTATTGAAAATGGTTAAGATCGGTCCATTATATCACCTAGCCCCCATACAAATGAACCCCCGAATAGGGCTTGTAAACCTTGCAATCAAACTACAGGTCGCAATTTTGGAGAAATTCTGCACATGATCTTCTATGGCACCGGAGACGACGCCTATTGAAAATGGTTAACATCCGTCAATTATGTCACCTAGCCCCCATACAACTGAACCCGCCGAATAGGCCTTTTAAGTTCATAATTATGTTTAATATACTCCTATCTCGACAAAAAGCTGTAAAACCTAGTTCTATACTAGCCTTAATGACCTTCATGAATTTTATAATTATAGGGCCTCATTTGACCCTAGCCCCTATATTCAAATTTTATTCAATAATAAATGGCATAAGTAGGGTATTATATGGTCGGCCTCGCCCATCTATAATTTCTTACTTGTTTTATATATATAACGATTACCCAGTGATTTAGGTCTCATGATATACAAATACGGTGCATAATACAAAATGTTAAAGGGTTGAGACGATATGTAGTTTATAAAAAGAATAATTTAATAATTAATTAATTTTTTTTTTAAATTATATAATAATTTTGGGAGTCATCCTAATATATAACATACCTGGACTTCTTCATAAGTTTACTATATATATTTCATAGATAAGCTACAATAATGAGAACGTGATAATAGGAATAATAAAAAATAATAATGTTTAATAAGAGTATTTGAGTATTAGTTGTGTCGAGATGAGAGTGATGATAAGTGGTTGTCGAGTGGGTGGTTAGAATTTATTGAAGTATTAGCTATCAACAACCATAGAAAAAAATTAAACGAAACCGTGATTAGTTTAATTTAATTTTTTTTTAATTTATTATTTAATTTTTAAAATACTTGAGATAAAAGATAAAAAGGTATTTTAAATAAAAAAAAAACTTCAAAATTTAGCTTTGAAGTTTACAGAGGAATAACACAATTAAATTAAAAAACACAACTATAGAACAACACAATTTATTCAAAATTTATAAAAATAAAAAAAGGAATTTTTATTTTTAAATATTACAAAATTTAAGAAAATTTCGGCACAACTTTGATAAACTAACTCTATGTAGTAGCGAAAATTCTTACACATATTCTAAAAATAGCAATATCGGTTAATAAAACCTATAATAAAATAAATATTTACACTCCCACATTTAATAGGGCAAATATTGCTCCACAACAATATATTTGCATTAAAAAACACACATTCATTTATTTATTTTATTTGCTAAATATTCAAAATAACAAAGAATAATAAAGCAAATTTTTTCTTAATTTATACTAGTTAGCGAAAGCGAAATTATTATAAACTCAAATATGAAAAAAAAAATGTTGTATAAAATTTTCCTTAATTATCTCAAAAATTTAACAACCTTTTTATATTATTTTCTTCAATTACACAAAAATTTTAAAAATAACATAAATTTGCTACATCATCAGCAAGACGAGCAAAAAAAGTAACAAAAAAAAAAAAAAAACGACAAGATAAATGCAAAAATAATTATTTGCCTTGTAAATACAGTATGAATACATACATACGTATTATTTATTTATATGTCAGGTAAACAATACCTTGGTATGTATAAATATTTGCCATTCTATTTGTCTGTCCGTCTGTCCGTCTGTCTGTTTTTTGTTTGTTCACGTATGTGAAATTAAACTTGAAAAATTATCGCCTCAGGAAATCTCAGACAAGAAAACACAAGAACACAATATCATATTTGTGGTTTATGAAAGAAAGCTGTAAAAAAAACTTAACTACACCTAAACGCCTAAGTAGATAAAGTTTGTTTAATTACAAGATCTTTAAGAAAATAACATGAGAATTCTTTAACCGCTACTGTGAATAAAATATTATGTTTCCTTTAAAAAGCCCCCGCTGTTACTGTCAGTATTAGCAGAGAGAACAAACACTTCATCAATTTATCACTTATCGTATTTTATTTTATTTATAAATACTTCAAAAATTAACTCAATTGTATTTCCCCCTCATTTGATTTCAAGTTAATTTCCTTTTTAAATTAATTTCCTATGATTTCTTATACTATACTTCCAGTAGATTAAAAACGACCAAACAAAATTTCCCAAAGTACGAACAAACAAAAAAAAATAATAGAAAAAATATATGAAAACAAAGAAAACCATACAAAATCAAAAGTCTTATAATGGGAATGTGTACTCAATCATAAATCGAAACCACAAAATCAAAATTAATTTTAATTTAAACAAGAGCGCCATTGGAGTTAGGTAAGGTATGCTCAGGTAAAGCAATTGATTTTGGAAAGCCAAAGAGGAAGTAAAATGTCATTAGGGTTTTCCTACAACAAATTATCACTGTTTCAAGGAAAAACTTTATTAAGAAAACAAGCATAGTTAAGAGAAATTTTTTCTTTCAAATTGAAAATTTCTGTAGCAAATTCGAATAGAAATTTTCTATAGAAAATAATATTCTTTCAAATGGAAAATTAGTCTCTTTCAAAGAGAAATTTTCTATAGAAAATTAGTCTCTTTCAAAGAGAAATTTTCTATAGAAAATTGGTCTCTTTAAAAGAGAAAATTAGAACTCTTTCAAAGAGAAATTTTCTATTGAAAATTAGTCTCTTAAAAGAAAAATTTTCTATTGAAAATTAGTCTCTTTCAAAGAGAAATTTTCTATAGAAAATTAGTCTCTTTCAAAGAGAAATTTTCTATAGAAGATTAGTCTCTTTCAAAAAAAAACTTTCTATAGAAAATTAGTCTCTTTAAAAGAGAAAATTAGAACTCTTTCAAAGAGAAATATTCTATAGAAAATTAGTCTCTTTCAAAGAGAAATTTTCTATGAAAAATTAGTCTCTTTCAAAGAGAAAATTTCTATAGAAAATTAGTCTCTTTCAAGAGAAATTTTCTACAGAAATTTAATCTCTTTCAAAGAGAAATTTTCTACAGAAAATTAATCTCTTTCAAAGAGAAATTTTCTTTAGATAATTCTGTAGAAAAATTCTATAGAAAAATTAGCCTCTTTCAAAGAGAAATTTTCTATAGAAAAATTAGTCTCTTTCAAAGAGAAATTTTCTATAGAAAATTAGTCTCTTTCAAAGAGAAATTTTCTATAGAAAATTGTTCTTTTTCAAAGAGAAATTTTCTATAGAAAATTGTTCTTTTTCAAAGAGAAATTTTCTAAAGAAAATTAGTCTTTTTCAAAGTAAAATTTTCTAAAGAAAATAAATCTATTTCACAGAAAAATTTTCTATTAAAAATTAGTCTCTTTCAAAGTTAAAATTTCTGTGCAAAATTTGTCTCTTTCATAGTAATATTTTCTAATGAAAATTAGTCTTATTTTAAGAGAAATTTTCTATTGAAAATTAATCCTTTCAAATAGAATTTTTTTTTCAGAAAATTGGTCTCCTCCAAAGAGAAATTTTCTACAGAAAATGTTTCAAAGAGAAATTTTCTACCAAAAATTTGTTTCTTTCAAAGAGAAATTTTCGATAGGAAATTAGTCAGTCTCAAAGAGACATTTTCTGTAAAAAATTGTTCTTTTTCAAAGATACATTTTCTGTAAAAAAATTGTTCTTTTTCAAAGAGAAATTTTCTATAGAAAATTGTTCTTTTTCAGAGAAATTTTCTATAGAAAATTTTTTTTAAGGAGAAATTTTCTATGGAAAATTGTTTTTAAAGAGAAATTTTCTATAGAAGATTGTTTTTTTCAAAGAGAAATTTTTCATAGAAAATTGCTCTTTTTCAAAGAGAAATTTGTCCCCTTTAAAAAAAAGTTTTAAGGAAAATTGTTCTATTTTCCAAATATGTAGAAAAATAGTAAAGAAAATTCTAGGGAAACCTTCTCCCTATTATCCAAATAATATAGTATATATGGAGTCTCTTGTTCAAAAGGTCTAATATCAAATCAAAACAAACAATAATCTTCATCAACACAATTGAAAATACTGGACTAACGAAACAATTTTGTTTGATTTTCTAATATAATTTGTTGTTGGCAAATAAATTTAATTTGCTTTTGACTTAAGTTCGAAGAAAATGAATGAAAACGACCGAATGAAATAAACCTATTTATAAATGGACACCGACCCCTTATAATTATATTACCCTCAGAAGTATTTGAATCAATATATGTACGTAATATTAACGGACAACAAAATGATAGAAGTAATAGCAGACGATATCATTTCATAACCAAGATAAATAAGTTTGTTACTTTTATTTAACAAAAAATTTATTTTTATGCTTTTTCTAGAGATAAAATATAAATTAGTATATTTTTATAAATAAAATATTTTATTTTCGTTCTCAGTTTAATGGTTTCTTTAATTCTTTGTTGTAGTAGTCTTGAACTAATTTAATTATCATTTTTGTGGATTAACCATTATCTTTGTTATTGTTGGCGAAAAAATGAGCTATAATTTAGAAAGCAAGTAACGTTTGACTTTCGAGTCAGTAAAAACTGACTCTTTGTTGTTGTCAGTCATACTACTGTAGCTGTCATTGTTATCGCTCATCTACTTTACTTTTTGTTAAATTTCTTGAGCGATTTTTTAAAATTTAATATTTATTTAATGTCTTTGCTAGCAGTGTTGATGACTTTTGGAATTTGTCGTAATAATTTAAATACTTGTTATCTTATCGTTAATTTATTGTGTTTAGTATTTAAAATGTACGTAGTGACTACTTATACCTTGACTAATTGCAAGTAGGAATTTTTTGTAAATAAAATTTTATGATTTCAAGAAATTTTTAGAAAAATATTCTTTGGTTTGTTTGAGTAATTTTTAATCAAAATTCTTGTAAAACTCATTTTAAAATTAAAAAAATTATTAAATATTTTGCATAAATAAAATTTAAATCTGTTCAGCAGGTTTTAGGAAACAGAAAAACAAACAATTTAAGCTCTTTCCAAAACCTTTAAAACAATCCACGTACATAAATATTTAGGTTCAAACATTATCATAAATGTTAAAACTTGTAAAAAGTAAACTTTCTAGACGGAATTCAAAAACAACAACAACAACAACGACAACAATAACGGTAACAAGGAAAATAAAGTATAAAACAAACATTAGCTTGCATATTTTTAGGCTGAAATACCTTAAATCACTGAGAGCTAAATAAATTTTTAATAAATTCGTGTTATGAAAGTTAAACAAAACAATTTACATAATTTTCTTTCTTTCTTTATTTGATTCGTTCCAAACTAAATTTTTTGTTTTTATTCGTTTATAATTTAATCTTAATAAATGGTGACCTAAATATTTACATTATGTGTAGAATTTCGATTAAAAAGACATTTTAATGTTGGTTACAAGAGGTAGAGTGTAACCAAGGATATTATATACTCGTTTACACATTGTCATACCTAAGGAAATTCCAACAGGATTATGATTACAAACAATCAACTTACCTAGTGAAAAATGTATGAAAATTTAACATATGAGGGGAGTTTGGAAAGTTCTTTAAAGAAATAATTTATATTTAAGAATGATTTTTTCTATAGAAATTATTCTCCTTGAAAGAGAAATTTTCTATAGAAAATTGTTTCCTTTCAAAGAGTAATTTTCCAAAGGATGTTATTCTCTTTCAAAGAGAAGTTTTCTATAGATAATTGTTATCTTTCAAATAGAAATTTTCTATAGAAATTGTTCGCTTTTAAAGAGAAATTTTTATAGAAAATTTTCTCTTTCAAAGTTAAATTTTTCTTTAGAAAATTTGGCTCTTTCAAAGAGTAGTTTTCTATAAAAAACTGTTTTCGTGCAAGGAGAAATTTTCTATAGAAATTGTTCTCTTTCAAAGAAAAATTTTCTATATAAATTGTTCTCCTTCAACGAAAATCTTTTATGGAAAATTTCCCTAGAAAAATTTTCTATAGGAAATTGTTCTCTTTAAAAGAGAAATTTTCTATTGTAAATTGTTCTATGTCAAAGAGAAATTTTCTGTAGAAAATTGTTCTCATTCAAAGAAAAATTTTTCCATTGGAAATTATTTTCTGTCAAATAAAAATTTTCTATAGAAAATTGTTCTCTTTCAAAGAGAAATTTTCTATAGAGAATTGCTGTCTTTCAAAGAGGAATTTTCCATTGAAAATTGTTATCTTTTAAGGAGACATTTCTATAGAACATTGTTCACTGTCAAAGAGACATTTTCTATAGAAAATTGTTCCCCTTTAAAAAGAAATTTTCTATAGAAACATTTATAAATTTTCTATAGAGAATTATTCTCTGTCAAAGAGGAATTTTCCATAGAGAATTTTTCTCTTTCAAAGAGAAATTTTCTATAGAAAATTGTTCTCTTTCAAAGAGGAATTTTCTGTAGAAAATTGTTCTCTTTCAAAGAGGAATTTTCTGTAGAAAATTGTTCTCTTTCAAAGAGGAATTTTCTATAGAAAATTGTTTTCTTTCAAAGAGGAATTTTCTACACAAAATTTTGTTCTCTGTCAAAGAGAAATTTTCTATAGAAAATTGTTGTCTCTCAGAGAGAAATTTTCTATAGAAAATTGTTCCTTCAATGGGTAATTTTTGATGAAAAGTAGTTTTCTTTCGGAAAGAAATTTTCCGTGGAAAATTTTTCTGCTTGAAAAAAGTTATAGCAGTTGTTAGCTTCGAAGTGAATTTACCGCCTGCCTCCTTATATACAAAAAATACACAAATAACTTAAGCAGCCATCAATTTAGTTGGGTTGACTGCTGGGTTGTTATATTGGTTATACGGTTGGCTTAATAAACAATCAAACCAACCTACGACAAACCAACACAACCACTACAAAATATACTTCCGTTTCCTATCTTAGTAAATATAGTGTAATAAGAATATATTTATAAGTATTTCCATGTACTGCATGAATGAGTGAATGTTTGTAGATCGTGTACATTAGACTTATATATTGTTTTACTGGCGTCATTTGCAAAAGTTGACAATGACACTGAGTTGTTTGTTTTCTTCGTATTTTTTGTTTAAATATTTAAAAAAAAAAAACAGACAAACAAACACAATACAGAGTACGTACATAAAATCGTATTTTAAATTCTTGTAGTTTTATTTTTAATTTTCATGTTGTTGCTCATTTTCAAACATTTAGATTATTGAAAAATTCTTTTTGTGTTAGCTGTAGGAAGTTTTATAAAAATTTCTTCATTTTTATTCTACCATCATGATTATCTTGTGAATATTCTTGTCACTACTTAAGACATTTTTTCTGTTGTTTTCCTTTGTATTTTTATTCTAACTCAACATTTTTGCATAATCTTTAATAAATTCTATTCTTTTTTGTTTTATGATGTTTTACGCTTATTCTTATTTTATTCAAGTTTTCTTTTTTTTTAACTTAAACTGTCTCTTGCAGGAAGAAAATTTTGTCATTTAATTTCAACAATTGTCTTGAATCTGTAAAATAGATTTGGTATTGTTAAGTTTTTCTTATTTGTTTTTATTAATAATTTAATTTTAATATTTTTAAATTTGTATTCCTTTTCTATGATCTGTAATTTAGTTGCTAGTTATTTATGCACATAAATTTATTTTATTTATTTTCCTTTGATAACGTTAGCATTTTCTTTTGTTTTAGCAAAAAAAAAGATACTTTTAATACCTATAAATAAGTGTTATCATGTGGAAATTTGTATTCTGTTGTTTTACTAACTTAAGTAAATAAAATACTAGTTTTTACATGAATTAAAAGGATTAAAAGTTGCTCAATTTCAAAATGTTTTATATTTATTTATTCAAACGTTTTGTTTAAATTAATTTCAATCTACAAAATACCTTGAAAATAACTTATTTAAGATCACTTTAGTCCATTCAAATTTACAACATTTTCATTATTAATTTTATTACCTCTACCATTTTCTTTTAATACACTTATAAATCTATAAATATTTATAGACTAAAAATAAAAATACCCAACCACTTTTGTAAATGTATTAATTTTTTATTCCATATACAAGTACTAGTATTTATATGAAAATAAACTTTTCATTGCTGCTATTTTTATATCATGTTAACGAAATAATTAAAAATAGAAAATTTTCCACACAACAACATCAACATTTACAACTTGCAAGCAGAGTAAATAGCAAAACATACAACAAATTGGAGCAAGGTTACAATAACTGTCACAAAGTATTGAAGACATTAGTGACATTTCCAATGAGAAAATTTATTAAGACTTACGGTTATTTTTTTTTCTTCTACTTTTGCAATTTTTTTCTTAACTTTTTTTCTTGTTTTATTACCATTGCAAGTACATGTTGTTGTGCCTTAAAGTCTGCTAGAAACAGTAGAATATTGATTGTGAGGGATGCAGGCAGTATGAGAAAGTCGTTAGAGTTTTATTATGAAAATAATGGCGTGTAAAAATATACTGTTAATAGGATTATTATAAGGTGAACTGGCCAGTTTCCCTTTCTTAAATGTTGGCAATATTTGGGTATCTTTAATAAGAGTTTTTGGACAAAATTTTTGTAGCACACAAATTTAATTAAATGCAAATTTGTGTTGACGAAAAATCGATTGGTTTTATGGACAGTTTTACACCGAATAAAAACTAGAACTGAACTAGATCTGAACTAGATCTGAACTAGAACTGAACTAGAACTGAAACTAGAACTGAACTAGAACTGAACTAGAACTGAACTAGGACTGAACTAAGAACTGAACTAGAACTGAACTAGAACTGAACTAGAACTGAACTAGAACTGAACTAGAACTGAACTAGAACTGAACTAGAACTGAACTAGAACTGAACTAGAACTGAACTAGAAACTGAACTAGAACTGAACTAGAACTGAACTAGAACTGAACTGAACTGAACTGAACTAGAACTGAACTAGAACTGAACTAGAACTGAACTAGAACTGAACTAGAACTGAACTAGAACTGAACTAGAACTGAACTAGAACTGAACTAGAACTGAACTAGAACTGAACTAGAACTGAACTAGAACTGAACTAGAACTGAACTAGAACTGAACTAGAACTGAACTAGAACTGAACTAGAACTGAACTAGAACTGAACCACAACTGAACTAGAACTGAACTAGAACTGAACTAGAACTGAACTAGAACTGAACTAGAACTGAACTAGAACTGAACTAGAACTAGAACTAGAAACTGAACTAGAACTGAACTAGAACTGAACTAGAACTGAACTAGAACTGAACTAGAACTGAACTAGAACTGAACTAGAACTGAACTAGAACTGAACTAGAACTGAACTAGAACTGAACTAGAACTGAACTAGAACTGAACTAGAACTGAACTAGAACTGAACTACGACTAGAACTAGAACTAGAACTTACTAGAACTGAACTAGAACTGAACTAGAAGTGAACTAGAACTGAACTAGAACTAGATACGAAGTTTCAGTTTCTTTTCGATGAAACAACAATTTATAAGAGAATAAGTATATTTATATTAAAAATATGAACGAATAAATATAAGTATGTCTGTTTAGTTATAAATTAATAAAGTTTAGCAGTTTAAATATTTAGAAAAATAAATTATGTGATAAAATATTGTAATGGAACTTTTTTCATATAAAATGGAAATTTTTCGTTTATAGAGTTAAAGTTTTATTAGCTTTTGGACTAATTTTGTAGCACACAATTTAATTAAATGCAAATTTGTGTTGACGAAAAATCGATTGGTTTTATGGACAGTTTTACACCGAATAAAAACTAGAACTGAACTAGATCTGAACTAGATCTGAACTAGAACTGAACTAGAACTGACTAGAACTACTAGAACTGAACTAGAACTGAACTAGAACTAGAACTACTAGGACTGAACTAGAACTGAACTAGAACTGAACTAGAACTGAACTAGAACTGAACTAGAACTGAACTAGAACTGAACTAGAACTGAACTAGAACTGAACTAGAACTGAACTAGAACTGAACTAGAACTGAACTAGAACTGAACTAGAACTGAACTAGAACTGAACTAGAACTGAACTGAACTAGAACTGAACTAGAACTGAACTAGAACTGAACTAGAACTGAACTAGAACTGAACTAGAACTGAACTAGACTGAACTAGAACTGAACTAGAACTGAACTAGAACTGAACTAGAACTGAACTAGAACTGAACTAGAACTGAACTAGAACTCAACTAGAACTGAACTAGAACTGAACTAGAACTGAACTAGAACTGAACTAGAACTGAACTAGAACTGAACTAGAACTGAACCACAACTGAACTAGAAACTAGAACTGAACTAGAACTGAACTAGAACTGAACTAGAACTGAACTAGAACTGAACTAGAACTGAACTAGAACTGAACTAGAACTGATCTAGAACTGAACTAGAACTGAACTAGAACTGAACTAGAACTGAACTAGAACTGAACTAGAACTGAACTAGAACTGAAGTAGAACTGAAGTAGAACTGAAGTAGAACTGAGTAGAACTGAACTAGAACTGAATAGAACTGAACTAGAACTGAACTAGAACTGAACTAGAACTGAACTAGAACTGAACTAGAACTGAACTAGAACTGAACTAGAACTGAACTAGAACTGAACTAGAACTGAACTAGAACTGAACTAGAACTGAACTAGAACTGAACTAGAACTGAACTAGAACTGAACTAGAACTGAACTAGAACTGAACTAGAACTGAACTAGAACTGAACTAGAACTGAACTAGAACTGAACTAGAACTGAACTAGAACTGAACTAGAACTGAACTAGAACTGAACTAGAACTGAACTAAACTGAACTAGAACTGAACTAGAACTGAACTAGAACTGAACTAGAACTGAACTAGAACTGAACTAGAACTGAACTAGAACTGAACTAGAACTGAACTAGACTGAACTAGAACTGAACTAGACTGAACTAGAACTGAACTAGAACTGAACTAGAACTGAACTAGAACTGACTAGAACTGAACTAACTGAACTAGAACTGAACTAGAACTGAACTAGAACTGAACTAGAACTGAACTAGAACTGAACTAGAACTGAACTAGAACTGAACTAGAACTGAACTAGAACTGAACTAGAACTAGCACTAACTATAACTGATCTAGAACTGAACTAGAACTGACTAGAACTGAACTAGAACTGAACTAGAACTGAACTAGAACTGAACTAGAACTGAAACTAGAACTGAACTAGAACGAACTAGAACTGAACTGAACTGAACTAGAACTGAACTAGAACTGAGTAGAACTGAAGTGAACTGAGTAGACCGACTGAACTAGAACGGAACTAGAACTGAAGACTAGAACTGACTAGAACTGAACTAGAACTGACTAGAACTGAACTAGAACTGAACTAGAACTGACTAGAACTGAACTAGACTGAACTAGAACTGAACTAGAACTGAATCTATAACTAGAACTGAACTAGAAACTTAGAACTAGAACTTGAAGTAGAACTGAACTATAACTGAACTAGAACTGAAACTAGAACTGAACTAGAACTGGAACTAGAACTGAACTAGAAACTGAACTAGAACTGACGAACTAGAACTGACTAGACTGAACTAGAACTGAACCTAGAACTGAACTAGAACTGAACTAGAACTGACTAGAACTGAACTAGACTGAACTAGAACTGAACTAGAACTGAACTAGAACTGAATCTAAGAACTGATACCTGAACTGAAACTAGAACTGAACTAGAACTGAACTAGAACTGACTAGAACTGAACTAGAACTGACTAGAACTGAAGTAAACTGAAGTAGAACTGAAGTAGAACTGAGTAGAACTGAACTAGAACTGAACTAGAACTGAACTAGAACTGAACTAGAACTGAACTAGAACTGAACTAGAACTGAACTAGAACTGAACTAGAACTGAACTAGAACTGAACTAGAACTGAACTAGAACTGAACTAGAACTGAACTAGAACTGAACTAGAACTGAACTAGAACGAACAACTGAACTAGAACTGAACTAGAACTGAACTAGAACTGAACTAGAACTGAACTAGAACTGAACTAGAACTGAACTAGAACTGAACTAGAACTGAACTAAACTGAACTAGAATGAACTAGAACTGAACTAGAACTGAACTAGAACTGAACTAGAACTGAACTAGAACTGAACTAGAACTGAACTAGAACTGAACTAGAACTGAACTAGAACTGAACTAGAACTGAACTAGAACTGAACTAGAACTGAACTAGAACTGAACTAGAACTGAACTAGAACTGAACTAGAACTGAACTAGAACTGAACTAGAACTGAACTAGAACTGAACTAGAACTGAACTAGAACTGAACTAGAACTGAACTAGAACTGAACTAGAACTGAACTAGAACTGAACTAGAACTGAACTAGAACTGAACTAGAACTGAACTAGAACTGAACTAGAACTGAACTAGAACTGAACTAGAACTGAACTAGAACTGAACTAGAACTGAACTAGAACTGAACTAGAACTGAACTAGAACTGAACTAGAACTGAACTAGAACTGAACTAGAACTGAACTAGAACTGATCTAGAACTGAACTAGAACTGAACTAGAACTGAACTAGAACTGAACTAGAACTGAACTAGAACTGAACTAGAACTGAACTAGAACTGAACTAGAACTGAAGTAGAACTGAAGTAGAACTGAGTAGAACTGAACTAGAACTGAACTAGAACTGAACAAGAACTGAACTAGAACTGAACTAGAACTGAACTAGAACTGAACTAGAACTGAACTAGAACTGAACTAGAACTGAACTAGAACTGAACTAGAACTGAACTAGAACTGAACTAGAACTGAACTAGAACTGAACTAGAACTGAACTAGAACTGAACTAGAACTGAACTAGAACTGAACTAGAACTGAACTAGAACTGAACTAGAACTGAACTAGAACTGAACTAGAACTGAACTAGAACTGAATTAGAACTGAACAATTTTAAATTTTATCAGATTTGATATGCTACTGTTACTTATTTATAACAAGTGTTAACTATTGTTGTTATTTTTTAAATATAAACAAAAAAAAAATAAAACATTTCATGTCTGATGATCATTTACATTGATGTTTACTAACAAAATGTATGTAAATAAAAATAAATATTGTCTTTCATTCTTATTTGCTGCAAAATATTTACTTTTACAATTGTTAAGAATTTTATAAAATTTCATACCCGTATGCATTTCATTTATACGAAGTTTCAGTTTCTTTTCGATGAAACAACAATTTATAAGAGAATAAGTATATTTATATTAAAAATATGAACGAATAAATATAAGTATGTCTGTTTAGTTATAAATTAATAAAGTTTAGCAGTTTAAATATTTATGTGATAAAATATTGTAATGGAACTTTTTTCATATAAAATGGAAATTTTCGTTTTATAGAGTTAAAGTTTTATTAGCTTTTGCATATTTTGAAAAAAAAAAGTTTTCTGGAACTTTTAAAACATGTAAATAAAAACTAGTAATTATAGAGATAATTTTATTTTATTTTTAAAAAAATTTCAACTGAATTACAGTTGGAAGTCATATGGGGGTGATAATAAATTAATTGACAGTTTATAAAGGGATAAAAGTTTTACTATGGCGTTTCTAAAATATTATGTTTACAAATTTAAGTGTTATTATATGTTTTAAATGTGGAAAAGTTAATTTGTTTATATGAAAATGAGTTAAAAGTTTTAACATGAGTTAGTTTATGTAATATTTACACGAGTGATATTTTACATTAATAATTGTAATTATGTGTTTTTGTTTAAAATTGTTTTTAATGATGTGATTTTTTAACGTGACTCTGGTGCTTATAACATACACATACATATGTATGTATCTGCCGGAGGTGAATTGACAATCATATCATACGTATGTTGAATACAATATATTCTCGTTATGTATACGCTTTGGTGTTTTTTCGGATAATTATAATCATTAATTTTAGGCATTTCAATTAATTTTAGAATATTTTTAAAATATGTAAGTGTAATAAATTAAAATATAATATCTTAACATGCAAATATTTTACTTGTTATTATAATTATCTAAACATATTATCTTAAATTTCAATATATCAGCACAAAACCGTTTTTGTTTTAAGGTCTTGTTGACATTTATTTCTCTTTATTTTTCCAACACAAACGTGGCTAAATGTCTATAAGAGATTGCAGTTAGTATATAAGTACATAACGCTCAATTACTTCAAAACTGTAATATCTAAACAATTTCAATCTTTATTTCATTTAAGAAATCGCCATATTATTTAAAGACAAATTACATTTTTTTGCCTAAGACACTCTTTAAGTAAACGAACATTACATGTAAGTTTCTAAATGAGTTTGTTTGTATAGACATGAAAATTTTGTGATCACCCCACAGACATACTTGATAAAATACGCACACACTTGTTTATGTAAATTTTATTAAATTTTTTTTTGTACAAGCTTTCTAACTTGGTGTTTACTTGTCTGTCTCACTATACGATATTATTCATATATTTATATTAAATTGTAGTTAGATTTACGCAATAAAACAATTTGCTACAGACGTAAAACCAAATTTTCTTTTAAAATCCTTTGAATAATTTTTGGAGAAAAAGAACCAATAAAGTTTTCTAGCTTATGAATGTATAACTAAGTCTTTTATGTTGCGAAAATTAATTGTTAAATAAATTAACACTACGACAATTATTACTTTTTGGTGAACAGTTCTAAAAATGTTAGTTTATGGTTTTAAAAATAAGAGAATGACAATTTGTTGACAGTTATTAAATTAATAGGCTCTTGTAAGCGTGACAATATAGTTATAGAGAATGTTCGAGGATGTCAACTAAGTTGCTTTGTGAAACTTTGAATATATTTTTCATTTAAAAAATTAAAAAGGTTTAATAAACACATCAGCCTACAGTTTTTATTATAAGTGAGGACAGTGATGACCATGACAAATTCTGATAAACAAAACCTGTACTGCGTAGTGGTATTATATTCAATTATTCCTTGAATTATTTCGTTAATTATTATGCAAAAACTACATCGAAAACCAAATAGGACCCTAATTCTTACTTGTTTGTGTTTAAATCTATATCTCTGTTCTAGTTGTGTTCTAGTTCTGTTCTGTTTAGTTCTGTTCTAGGTTCTGTTCTAGTTCTGTTCTAGTTCTGTTCTAGTTCTGTTCTAGTTCTGTTCTAGTTCTGTTCTAGTTCTGTTCTAGTTCTGTTCTAGTTCTGTTCTAGTTCTGTCTAGTTCTGTTCTATTCTGTTCTAGTTCTAAGTTCTGTTCTAGTTCTGTTCTAGTTCTAGTTCTAGTTCTAGTTCTGTTCTAGTCTGTTCTAGTTCTGTTCTAGTTCTGTTCTAGTTCTGTTCTAGTTCTGTTCTAGTTCGTTCTATTTGTTCTAGGGTTCTGTTCTATTCGTTCTAGTTTCTAGTTCTGTTCAGTTCTGTTTCTAGTTCTGTTCTAGTTCTGTTCTAGTTCTGTTCTAGTTCTGTTCTAGTTCTGTTCTAGTTCTGTTCTAGTTCTGTTCTAGTTCTGTTCTAGTTCTGTTCTAGTTCTGTTCTAGTTCTGTTCTAGTCTGTTCTAGTTCTGTTCTAGTTCTGTTCTAGTTCTGTTCTGTTCTGTCTAGTTCTGTTCTAGTCTGTTCTAGTTCTGTCCTAGTTCTGTTCTAGTCTGTTCTAGTTCTGTTCTAGTTTCTTTCTAGTTCTGTTCTAGTTCTGTTCTAGTTCTGTTCTAGTTCTGTTCTAGTTCTGTTCTAGTTCTGTTCTAGTTCTGTTCTAGTTCTGTTCTAGTTCTGTCTAGTTTCTGTTCTATTTCTGTTTCTAGTTCTGTTCTATTCTGTTCTAGTTCTGTCTAGTTCTGTTCTAGTTCTGTTCTAGTTCTGTTCGTTCTGTTCTAGTTCTGTTCTAGTTCTGTTCTAGTTCTGTTCTAGTTCTGTTCTAGTTCTGTTCTAGTTCTGTTCTAGTTCTGTTCTAGTTCTGTTCTAGTTCTGTTCTAGTTCTGTTCTAGTTCTGTTCTAGTTCTGTTCTAGTTCTGTTCTAGTTCTGCTAGTCTGTTCTAGTTTTTCTTTCTGTTTTTTTTCTGTTCTAGTTCTGTTCTAGTTCTGTTCTAGTTCTGTTCTAGTTCTGTTCTAGTTCTGTTCTAGTTCAGTTATGTCTGTTCTAGTTTCTGTTCTAGTTCTGTTCTAGTTTGTTCTAGTTCTGTTCTAGTCTGTTCTAGTTTTGTTCTAGTTTTGTTCTAGTTCTGTTCTAGTTCTGTTCTAGTTCTGTTCTAGTTCTGTTCTAGTTCTGTTCTAGTTCTGTTCTAATTCTGTTCTAATTCTGTTCTAGTTCTGTTCTAGTTCGTTCTAGTTCTGTTCTAGTTCTGTTCTAGTTCTGTTCTAGTTCTGTTCTAGTTCTGTTCTAGTTCTGTTCTAGTTCTGTTCAAGTCTGTTCTAGTTCTGTTTTAGTTCCGTTCTAGTTTGTTCTAGTTCCGTTCTAGTTCTGTTCTAGTTCTGTTCTAGTTCTGTTCTAGTTCTATTTTAGT
This sequence comes from Lucilia sericata, assembly GCF_015586225.1. Classification (NCBI taxonomy): domain Eukaryota; kingdom Metazoa; phylum Arthropoda; class Insecta; order Diptera; family Calliphoridae; genus Lucilia; species Lucilia sericata. Next base: position 43,921 of record NW_023994435.1, on the reverse strand, counting down.
TCTGTTGTAGTTCTAATTCTGTTCCACTGCATATCTAGTTCTATTCTAGTTCTGTTCCAGTTCTGTTCTAGTTCTGTTCTAGTTCTGTTCTAGTTCTGTTCTAGTTCTGTTCTAGTTCTGTTCTAGTTCTGTTCTAGTTCTGTTCTAGTTCTGTTCTAGTTCTGTTCTAGTTCTGTTCTAGTTCTGTTCTAGTTCTGTTCTAGTTCTGTTCTAGTTCTGTTCTAGTTCTGTTCTAGTTCTAGTTCTGATCTAGTTCTGTTCTGTTCTAGTTCTGTTCTAGTGTTCTAGTTCTGTTCTAGTTCTGTTCTAGTTCTGTTCTAGTTCTGTTCTAGTTCTGTTCTAGTTCTGTTCTAGTTCTGTTCAGTTCTTTCTAGTTCTGTTCTAGTTCTGTTCTAGTTCTGTTCTACGTTTCTGTTCTAGTTCTGTTCTAGTTCTGTTCTAGTTCTGTTCTAGTTCTGTTCTAGTTCTGTCTAGTTCTGTTCTAGTTCTGTTCTAATTCTGTTCTAATTCTGTTCTAGTTCTGTTTCTAGTTCTGTCTAGTTCTGTCTAGTTCTGTTCTAGTTTCTGTTCTAGTTCTGTTCTAGTTCTGTTCTAGTTCTGTTCTAGTTCTGTTCTAGTTCTGTTCTAGTTCTGTTCTAGTTCTGTTCTAGTTCTGTTCAAGTTCTGTTCTAGTTCTGTTTTAGTTCCGTTCTAGTTCTGTTCTAGTTCGTTCTAGTTCTGTTCTAGTTCTGTTTCTAGTTCTGTTCTAGTTCTATTTAGTTCTGTTGTAGTTCTAATTCTGTTCCACTGCATATCTAGTTCTATTCTAGTTCTGTTCCAGTTCTGTTCTAGTTCTGTTCTAGTTCTGTTCTAGTTCTGTTCTAGTTCTGTTCTAGTTCTGTTCTAGTTCTGTTCTAGTTCTGTTCTAGTTCTGTTCTAGTTCTGTTCTAGTTCTGTTCTAGTTCTGTTCTAGTTCTGTTCTAGTTCTGTTCTAGTTCTGTTCTAGTTCTGTTCTAGTTCTGTTCTAGTTCTGTTCTAGTTCTGTTCTAATTCTGTTCTAATTCTGTTCTAGTTCTGTTCTAGTTCTGTTCTAGTTCTGTTCTAGTTCTGTTCTAGTTCTGTTCTAGTTCTGTTCTAGTTCTGTTCTAGTTCTGTTCTAGTTCTGTTCTAGTTCTGTTCTAGTTCTGTTCTAGTTCTGTTCTAGTTCTGTTCTAGTTCTGTTCTAGTTCTGTTCTAGTTCTGTTCTAGTTCTGTTCTAGTTCTGTTCTAGTTCTGTTCTAGTTCTGTTTTAGTTCCGTTCTAGTTCTGTTCTAGTTCTATTCTAGTTCTGTTCTAGTTCTATTTTAGTTCTGTTGTAGTTCTAATTCTGTTCCACTGCATATCTAGTTCTATTCTAGTTCTGTTCCAGTTCATTTCTAGTTCATTCTCCACACTGTTCGATATTTGGATCAGCTGTTAAATCTGAACTAGCTGTAGGAGTTAAAAATCGATTAAAAAGCTAAAATTACAAGTGCATAACATACTAATCGTGGTGGAAGCTTCACTTTATAAAAATAAAATTCCGATTTCTGAGAATCACAGCTCTGGCTCTATAACAATAAATGTAATCGATATCATTAATTATGTACTTTATAACCCTAAAACAATATTTCCAATTCTTGCCCCAAGAAATTGCTTTTAAAACTTGTAATTATGATTATCTTGTGACATACACATGTTTCTTGAATATTTAATAATATTACCTACATATATATGAATTTCTATTAACATGTTGGAAAATGGGTGACTTGTTTTTATTATAATTATATACAGATTAATCGTGAGTGAGATTAGAATCAAATAATATATGTTTACACTAACATTCATGAATCTATCACATGTGTCTCATTAGCTGTTGTGTGCAAGTAAATAAATGTTTCTATATTTTTTCTTATTTACTTTTTCATTTACTTTCTGTTAATTTCTAAAAGCAACTCGCACACAAAATAACATTTATCATTAGAGAACCCATAATCAACAAAAACACACGAGAAATTGTATTTTTATGTCGAGATCTTTATTTGACAAAAGATGGTGGTCAATTTTCTGATGACAATTAACCTTAAAAGATTTCTAAAAAAATGTGTGCGATTATTTATTAATTCCACTTACTACATATACTTGAATTTTAAAAACCCTATTAGATTTCTTGTCCTTATTAAATTGAACCAATCTTTTTGTTTTCAGTATATAACTTCACTAAATAAATACCAGGACAGAGTTCTTAAACATTTCTTTCTATCTGTCCTTAAGGGCATTAAGTCAATTTTTATTCGTTAATTTAATAACATGTTGATGTAAAGAATTATTAACAGGATTTTTAGATGTTTTCTTAGCTAAATGACTTTTTCTCAAGGACTTTTGACTCATAAAAAGACAAAATAATCCACAAACAACATTACAACATTATAAAGCAAATTATTTTATATTATATTGTTCATATGCCTACACACATAAAAATTAGTCTTATAATATAAAAATGTTGTAAAGTAAATATGTATAAATATAAACTTAATAAATATTAAATAAAAAAATTATATATAATATTTTTATAATTTAGTCTGTTTCTTAAATGTTTATTGTTTCATCATTATATTTGTTTGGAGCCCATTTATTTTAAGTATTAAAATATTAAGTAATTTACTTCTAATATTTGCATGTCTAATTACATGATTTCGAATAAGTAGTAATTGGTAATGTTAAAATTATATAGTTTAGTAATACAAAATAATGCAATAAGCATTTATTATAATTAATACATGGGTCCATAAAATTTAAATTAGTGGGTATTTAGTTTTAATTGCAAATAGTTTGGTACATAAAATTATAACTGTTCTCTCTATCAAGTTAATAATCATAAAATTGATCTTAAATTTAGATATTGAAATTATAAAGTGATTGTTAAAATGTTTAATATGAAGTATATTACAACTGAACTAGAACTAGAACTGAACTAGAACTGAACTAGAACTGAACTTGAACTGAACTAGAACTGAACTAGAACTGAACTAGAACTGAACTAGAACTGAACTAGAACTGAACTAGAACTGAACTAGAACTGAACTAGAACTGAACTAGAACTGAACTAGAACTGAACTAGAACTGAACTAGAACTGAACTAGAACTGAACTAGAACTGAACTAAAACTGAACTAGAACTGAACTAGAACTGAACTAGAACTGAACTAGAACTGAACTAGAACTGAACTAGAACTGAACTAGAACTGAACTAGAACTGAACTAGAACTGAACTAGAACTGAACTAGAACTGAACTAGAACTGAACTAGAACTGAACTAGAACTGAACTAGAACTGAACTAGAACTGAACTAGAACTGAACTAGAACTGAACTAGAACTGAACTAGAACTGAACTAGAACTGAACTAGAACTGAACTAGAACTGAACTAGAACTGAACTAGAACTGAACTAGAACTGAACTAGAACTGAACTAGAACTGAACTAGAACTGAACTAGAACTGAACTAGAACTGAACTAGAACTGAACTAGAACTGAACTAGAACTGAAACTAGAACTGAACTAGAACTGAACGAACTGAACTAGAACTGAACTAGAACTGAACTAGAACTGAACTAGAACTGAACTAGAACTGAACTAGAACTGAACTAGAACTGAACTAGAACTGAACTAGAACTGAACTAGAACTGAACTAGAACTAGAACTGAACTAGAACTGAACTAGAACTGAACTAGAACTGAACTAGAACTGAACTAGAACTAGAACTGAACTAGAACTGAACTAGAACTGAACTAGAACTGAACTAGAACTGAACTAGAACTGAACTAGAACTGAACTAGAACTGAACTAGAACTGAACGAGAACTGAACTAGAACTGAACTAGAACTGAACTAGAACTGAACTAGAACTGAACTAGAACTGAACTAGAACTGAACTAGAACTGAACTAGAACTGAACTAGAACTGAACTAAAACTGAACTAGAACTGAACTAGAACTGAACTAGAACTGAACTAGAACTGAACTAGAACTGAACTAGAACTGAACTAGAACTGAACTAGAACTGAACTAGAACTGAACTAGAACTGAACTAGAACTGAACTAGAACTGAACTAGAACTGAACTAGAACTGAACTAGAACTGAACTAGAACTGAACTAGAACTGAACTAGAACTGAACTAGAACTGAACTAGAACTGAACTAGAACTGAACTAGAACTGAACTAGAACTGAACTAGAACTGAACTAGAACTGAACTAGAACTGAACTAGAACTGAACTAGAACTGAACTAGAACTGAACTGAACTAGAACTGAACTAGAACTGAACTAGAACTGAACTAGAACTGAACTAGAACTGAACTAGAACTGAACTAGAACTGAATAGACTGAACTAGAAACTGAACTAGAACTGAACTAGAACTGACTAGAAACTGAACTAGAACTGAACTAGAACTGAACTAGAATTGAACTAGAACTGAACTAGAAACTAACTAGAACTGAACTAGAACTGACTAGAACTGAACTAGAACTGACTAGAACTGAACTAGAACTGAACTAGAACTGAACTAGAACTGAACTAGAACTGAACTAGAACTGAACTAGAACTGAACTAGAACTGAACTAGACTGAACTAGAACTGAACTAGAACTGAACTAGAACTGAACTAGAACTGAACTAGAACTGAGCTAGAAATGAACTAGAACTGAACTAGAACTAAACATGAACTGAACTAAAGCTGAACTAAAACTGAACTAGAACTGAATATAATAACAAAATGTATAAAAAATTTACAAATTAGCAAAAATGAGTATGAGTGTTATTTATTTCTCCCGTAATTAGATATTACTCATACGTAACTATCATATTGACATATTTGACGAATATTTTACTAATAAAATTTTAGCATTTTTATATTTATTATAATCATTATGTAATAAAATTCAGTTTACGATAGTAAGTAAATTGATTTTCTCTTAAGCTAAATTAATTATTGTAATATATAACTTAACTATTATTAATACCAATTATGTTTATATTCTTAATAAAATTAATATGTTATTAATTTATTTGCCTAAACATTTTATTTTTAATTTGCCATTATAGAAAATTTGTTTCTTGAAGGATTACGCTTATTTTTATTTGGTCGAGAAAAGAAGACAAAATCTCAAGTATAAGAAACGAAAGATATAATCAATATTAAGTATTATTATTAATAATTCAAATATAAATACTTTTGATGAGAATAGTTAAAAGCAGGCATTAAGATAAAATATTTTTGATGAAAAATATATTTATTATTTATATTTCTAATAGATGAACACAAACACATGCACTAACTTTAGATTCAATAGTCAATGATGTTTACATTATGAAAAGTATGATAAATTTACGTTAAGGTTCATTTAATATTAAATGTTTAAGGACAATAAAGCATATTCGAAAAGGGATGTATATTCTTAAGTATATATTTACAAATATTTATTCATATTTAGATGTAAAGTATTTGTCAATAAGTAATAAAATCATAAAAAAATATTATGAGTATGTATGTATATGCTTATCCGTAATCTCCAAACATTTAAATATTTCCCATAGAAATTGTAATACATTTTTTGGATTGATATTTGAATGAGTTCACCCACATGTATCGGATGTGGTTGAATTACTTTTAATAGTAAAGTAATTCTTAGAATAATTTTTACACGCGTATATAAATAGCAAGTAAGAAGGTATCCAACAGACAACAAATCTACAAGAAGCTTAGTACCACAAGTTCTTAATATTTTTGATTTATGTTGTTACTAAGAATTACATATATCAAAACACCAGCTGTCTAGCATCGCATGGATATAACTATTATAAATTTAAATTTATTTTTCTGTTTCTAGCATCTTGTATAATTCCGTACTGGATGTTCATATTTTCTCATTTTCTCAAAAATCACTTTTAGTTAAAAATTATGACAGATCGCAAATTTTCATAATTTTTTAAATTGATATTTGAGGTTTTAGAGGTAATTATAGGTTTTTCATAGAAGAATCCATTTTTAATCGAAATCTTAAGTGATTACAAATTTAGACCACCCAATAGAGGGCTAGGTGTAGTTAATACTAACTAACTAACTAACTAACTAACTAACTAACTAACTAACTAACTAACTAACTAACTAACTAACTAACTAACTACTAACTAACTAACTAACTAACTAACTAACTACTAACTAACTAACTAACTAACTAACTAACTAACTAACTAACTAACTAACTAACTAACTAACTAACTAACTAACTAACTAAACTAACTAACTAACTAACTAACTAACTAACTAACTAACTAACTAACTAACTAACTAAGTAACGAACTAACTAACTAACTAACTAACTAACTAACTAACTAACTAACTAACTAACTAACTACCTAACTTACTAACTATATCTATTTAGAAATACATATATTAAAAAACTGAGTATCGTTACAAAGGTGACATGATTTGCAGATTTGCAGACAGACATAATTGATTTCCACTCTAAGCGGTTTTTCATAATTAGTTCGGCGTTTTTCTGTGTCTTTTTGAGATACTTACAGTGTTATTATATACACATCATTAAACATTTCCACATACCTGAAATTAAAATAGAAAATAAAAATTCTTAATACAAATTTATTAAAATATAGTTATTGTTGTTAATATTTTATGAATTCATAAACACATTATAAATTAAGTGCATTTTCATGTAACAATCAGTTGTGTTAAAAATGTCACTTGTTTGACAATTATTTATTTCAATATTTTATTATAACATTGCAGTGTGTATATGCAACGTAAATATTTATTCAACTTTAGTAAATAATGCAAATAAATAAAATCTACTATGACAATTTTAATTAAGTGAATCAATAAAATGTGATGTTTTTTTCAGGAGGCTTTAATCATATTATTATTTTTTTATAAATTAAAAAAAAAATAAGCATAAACATTACTTCGCTCAAAAAATACATATTTTGATTTTAGATATTCTTTAGAAAAGTAAACCATGTCTAATATTATAATTATTATACCATGGTGTGGTATTTTTCGTTTACACAACTATAACTAAGCTAAATAAATCAGGTCACAAGTTTCCTTCTAACAAAACACTATGCTAATTTAAATGTGCAACCAACCTCTTTAATAAGACCTATTAAATTATTCTTTTTAAAATAAAAATACCCAATACGTATGATTAATATGAATTGCATACATGAGGTTAATTATAACTCATACGTAAAGCTGTACAATTTGTACAAAATTACAAAAAAATAACAGGGCGTTCTTATATTCTATTTTTATGTTATCTTAAACATTTTATAAAATTATTTGTAAAATGATTGACAAGTGACATTTGACTACACCTCCAAGGACAATTAATATATTTATTATTCTTTACTGCTTAACCAATAATGTTTAAGCCATTTTTGAAGAATTAATAATGACAAAAGAAGGTCAATAAATGGAGCAGATAATACAAACCATTAATTACAAATTAGTTATAAAAAAGCGTATGATTAATTATTATATAGAGCAGGAAATTTGGGGACAACGTTGGCAGTTAAAATTATACTTAAAGGAAATTAAGAAAGTGAGATGTAAAAAAAGAGATACTCATCATTTGTACTACTTTACATTTGAGTTATTTGGCCAAGTACACATATCCTTGGACTGAATCAAGAATGATTTCTAATGGATATAATTTTATGTAGCCTTATGGAAGTGATCTGCGTTTACCCGTTAAAATCAATTGTTCTGAAATGAACCCGTTTCCACATGCAAATTTTTCTTCAGGAAAGGTGTGACGGACGGACAGACGTAGCAAAGAAAGCATTGCAAAGAAACATAACTACATAGATCATAAAATGATTTTGTTTAAAGTGATTATAGGACCATTGTGTCCACTTTTATATGTCCAAAAAAATTCAATGTTATACGCAAGACCTCAAAGTTATCTTCAGTGCATCCAATCGATAAGACTTTTATAGCAAACAAAATTTGCTCATTATGTTTTATTTATTTATTACACCGTCCGACACTCCAAATTAGACACGAACCTTTAATGGAGAAAAAATGCCTTTTTAGTTTTTCATTTCGTGATCCTGTGTCTTTTTTAAAGGACACCAAAGTTTTAAAAAGCATATTTAAAATATATATTATTTTAAATATTAATATATTTTAAAATATTTCCGATCAAATAATGTCAAGCGAACAAGAAGAGTTGTAAAATGTTTTTTATTTTATTCTCTAAGAATCAAAAGATGTAGAAAATATCTTTCAAAAAATGTTTAAAAAAATAATATTGAAACAAATATTAAAGGATAAACATTTTAAAAGACATTGTTGACATCTTTTTATCCAGACAGAATAAAATAGAAATAATACAAAATATCTCCCAAATCTTGTTGTTCGCTGGACATCTAATTTGACATTGTTTGATCAGTAGAAGTATTTTAAAAAATTTTTGGAAAAATTTACTTTTTGAAACTTTGTTCCCATATATATTTTTTGTTCCCATACAGCACTCGCGTACGTATAATTAATATTTATTAAATTTAAAATTACATATTACTCATACGCCATACGTAACTAACAAAAATTTCAAAAATGTGAAATAGAAATGTAGACAAAAGGAAATTAATAGTAATTAAGACAAACAATAGTTTTGTTATCTTGGAAGAATCATTACTAATACAGGAGATATATCGAATAACAAAAGATATCATCTCCATCTCTAATGATAAAGCAAATAAAAAAGTATAGTCGGACTTGGCATACCATATGATACCCTACACCAGTTATGAATATTAAATGTGATTTATTTTTCATAACAAAGCATTTATCTTGAATATTACCTTGATTCCGATTTATTTAAGCAATTTATTAACGAAAAACTTATTTTCTAAAAGAGTCTTTATATGGGGGATAGGAGCAAATGTGGAACGATCCCGATAAAATGGGCTGGATAGATTTGTATTTATATAATATTTGTCTGTGCTAAATTTCATTGCAATAAATGCTAATAAATGAATTACGGATATTCAAGTCACTTCGTAAAGGGGGCTTTGTATGGGGGTTAGGGTCAAATGAAGTCCGATCATCAAGGCTTGTATAAAACTTAGTTGTCCGAACTTTCATCGAGATACATTTATATTATACATAATTATGAGCTCAAAAGACCTTTTCGGGAGGTTCAGTTGTATGGTGGCTAAGTGAAATAATGGACCGATTTTAACCATTTTCAATAGGCATCGTTCAAAACAAACGTGTATTCCAAATTTCATCAAATTATCTTGATGTTATCTGTACTTTGATAACAACGTTTACCTGGACACACGGTCGGACGGACGGACATCCTTTAATCAGAAAGTGATTCTGAGTCGATCGGTATACTTTAAGGTGGGTATAGTACTAATATTTTAATACGTTACAAACATCAGCACAAACGCATAATACCCTTCCCACTATAGTGGTGTAGGGTATAACTATTCAACACCTGTGTCAAATTCGTACATTTGCATGCGTGGGATATACATGCTGTGCTGCTTTTCGTAAACCGGTGTTTGAGCAGGATCTCATGGATATTCTGGCCTGAAGCTCTGGAGCAAAATCCGATAAAAACTGAAATATTCATTCTTAAATCGAGGTGGATATTGCAAATGCTGCTAATTACTGTAGAAGAGGTCGTTCACTGCATACATGGAGACGAAAACTTTAGAACGCTGTAGGCAAATGGAATGAGAATATTCCTCATAGGAACCATAGGACATTGGTATGCCTTTTCACCTCATACATATTGAGGATTATTAACCCTATTTGGAAATTCTGAAATTCTCTTCAATTTTACTCCTCTTTATAGTTGTCTTTAAGTATTTAATACAATGTCTTTTTAAAAAACTAAATTAATTTATTCTCAGACTTTTGTATTAATTATTAAATTTTTAAGAAAATTTATAATTTTTATAAGATTGCTTTAACTTGTTATTGAACAATTAAAAGCAAATTTCAATTTACATACTTTTACAAATGTATGTAACATCATCAAATCAAATTAAAATAACAATTTTAATAATTAATATCTATATTTCAATTAAAGTTCTAAATTGATATAAATATTTATATAATTTTCAATTATAATGAGAACTTATAACACATTTGTGGCAATAATGTCATAACTCAAGACAACAAATAATAGAGAAAAACGTTAACAACTTTAAAGGTCTCAAATAAGACAAATATTTTATAACTTTTTTTTTAATCATTTAAATTGAGTTATATCTTTTCTAACACAAATAAACTTTACAAACCCTTAAGCCATTGAAATGAAATAACTGATTATTATTACTTTCAGATACATTTCGTTTAAATTACACTTAATTTGTAAACAAATTTCTATGTAAAGAAATTTAACGATGATTATCTAAAGTTTAACCACAAATATGCGAGTAAATTTAAATATTTTTTTATTAAAATCATTTAAGTATTTAAAATGCGTAATAAAATTTTTGTTAAGGTTTAAAAAATAAACAAAAGCTTTAGAATTTGTGGTTGCTGTTTAATATGCGTACACTCTGTTTATTCTGCTCATATTGCATTTTTATTTTAGTGTAATACACTAAATGAATTCTAATAAAAGAGCGAAAGAGAAACACACACATAAAGGTAAACTTTAGTTTAAAACAATTCTTTTTAAGATGTGGCCTTCGGCTGCTATTGTATTTTGTATGAAAAAAAATTGATGATTATTCTTTTTCATAAATGCTTTTTTATTTTATAGAAACCACGTAATATTTGCGGCAAATAATTTAACAAAAATTTTCTTTACAAATAAAATTTAACGAAAATTTTCTTTACAAATAAAATTTATCAAAATTTTTTTGTAAAAAGGAAACTTATCAAAGATTTTTTATAAAAAAGAAAATTTATCGAAATTTTTCTGTAAAAAAGAAATTTTCTTTTTATAGAAAATTTTCGATGAATTTTCTTTTTTATAGAAAATTTTCGATGAATTTTCTTTTTATAGAAAATTTTCGATGAATTTTTAGAAATTTTTCCATGAATTTTATTATTAAAGCAAATTTTTATTAAATTTTCTTTTTATAGAAAATTTTCGCTTTTATAGAATCTTTTTCATAAAAAATTTTCATTAAATTTTCTTGTTATAGAAATTTTTCATTGAACTTTCTTTTTATAGAAAATGTTCATAGAATTATCTTTTTATAGAAGATTTTCATTAAATTTTCTTTTTATAGAAGATTTTCATTAAATTTTCTTTTTATAGAAGATTTTCATTAAATTTTCTTTTTATAGAAAATGTTCCTTAAATTTTATTTTCATAGAAAGTTTTCATTAAATTTTCTTTTCATAGAATATTTTCATTAAATTTTCTTTTTATAGAGAATTTTCATTAAATTTTCTTTTTATATAAAATTTTCATTAAATTTTCTTTTTGTAGAGATTTTCATTAAATTTTCTTTTTGTAGAGATTTTCATTGAATTTTTTTTTTGTAAAAAATGTTCATTAAATTTTCTTTTTATATAAAATTTTCATTAAATTTTCCTTTTATAGAAGATTTTCATTAAATTTACTTTTTATGGAAAATTTTCCATGAATTTTCTTTTTATAGAAAATCTTCGATGAATTTTCTTTTTATAGAAAATTGTCGATGAATTTTCTTTTTAAAGAAATTTTTCGATGAATTTTCTTTTTGTAGAAAATTTTCATTGAAGTTTCTTTTTACAGAAAATTTTATTTGAATTTTCTTTTATAGAATTTTTTTCATAGAAAATTTTAATTAAAATTTCTTTTTGTAGAAAATTTTCATTAAATTTTCATTTCATGGAAAATTTTCATTAAATTTTCTTTTAATGGAAAGAATTCAATAGATTTTCTTCTTTACAAAAATCTTCAATAAATTTATTATTTTGTACAATTTTCTAATTTGTTTAAGTAACTTTCTTATTCTTATTTATTTCTTATTGTTTCTTTTACAAAAATAGAAAAGTCATTAATAATACATATTCTGTTACTTTGTTCAATTGTTCAAATTGCTAACCATCTAAAGAAAACTATTATAGTCAAATCCTTTTGACTTTTGCTTTGACAGTCAATGAACTTTTCCTTTATTTTATGTCACTTATTTTTAACTTTTGTTTTGCGATTTTATCAAACAAAAGTGTTAACAATGACCGCTTCAATTCAAATCCAAGAAATAAATATCTAAAAGTTATAAATGATAGAAAATCTAAAAAAAAAACCTTCAAGAAAAACAAATGATGATTGAGAATAAATGATATTTTTGTCATTTTGTGGTGATAGAGACATTTTTTTGTTCAATATTTACAAATTGAATTTTATGCTTAAACTAACAATGAACATTTTATTTTTTTTGCTCTATTTATTTTAGGAAATCTTAATTTAATTTTCAGCTTGAAAAAAAAGGATTGCAAGAAAAATACCAATCTTGTTTTTTTTCTTACTTACTCTCGATTTCAATGACTTTCTTTTTTTATAGCAAAATCCTAAGTTTATAATAAAATATTATGCATATTGTTATTATCATGATTTTATAAAGTTTTTTTGTGCACATTTTTTTAATATTATTATATATTTTTCAATTTTGTATGAAATGTGCAAAATGTCATGCAATTTGATTATGTCCATTTTAATGCAATTTATTTATTTTCACTTGTTCTCCATATGCTTGCAGTTTTTTTATGCTTGCTCCCTCTCACTCATTCTATTTGTAAGATATTTTTTGTTCATTGTTCATAAAGAACATGCATATGTAATGTTAAGATGCAATGACTGTTATCTACACTGATAACGGAGAGCAAAATCTCTGTAGTGAGCATGGGAAAAGCAGAAATCTTCTATAATTTTCCTGGCTTTATTTTAATAGATAGATTTCAAATATCCAAGTAAAAACTTTCATTACCATGTAAGAAGTTAAAATGCTAAAATTTTCTTACACAATAGCATTTTAAGTCATTATTTTAACACAGTGATGTCATTGGAGGCAAGTACTTACCACAAACGATTACAAGTAATTAGAAAAAGTAGTCATTGTAAATCGCATGAAAAAACGTATACAGCCTCTATATCTTCATTGGCAAGATGACTAATGAATTAGAAAGTTATTAGTAAGACCTTATTAGACAACTTCTATGTAATCCAGACCATATGTAGTGGTTATTGAAAAGTATGTTGTTAGGTAAGAAATTACAATTGAAAGCCATTATCCAGTTTCCGCTGGGATGATATTGGTGTTACCACAGATCCATGGTGTTCCATGAAAAAAGTGTAGATTACTGCTTTTGCTTCTACGAGTATTTGCTTGTAAGAATAAATGTGTAAATGCTAGTACAAACATATTTATATGAATGTTTTTGCCGTCATAATAATGAAGGCACAAAGGCAAAAGAAAATAAACGACGACAACAGTAATATCTGAATATTAAGGGGTATTTTCTTTTATAGAAAATTTGAAATAAATTTTGTTTCATAGAAATGTTTCAATAAATTTTACTTTATATAAAATTTTCAATAAATTTTCTTTTTATAGACAATTTTCCATAAATTTTCTTTTTATAGAAAATTTTCAATAAATTTTCTTTTTATAGAAAATTTTCAATAAATTTTCTTTTTATAGAAAATTTTCAATAAATTTTCTTTTTATAGAAAATTTTCAATAAATTTTCTTTTTATAGAAAATTTTCAATAAATTTTCTTTTTATAGAAAATTTTCAATAAATTTTCTTTTTATAGAAAATTTTCAATAGATTTTCTTTTATAGAAATTTTTCAATAGATTTTCTTTTTATAGAAAATTTTCAATAGATTTTCTTTTTATAGAAAATTTTCAATAGATTTTCTTTTTATAGAAAATTTTCAATAGATTTTCCGTTTATAGAAAATTTTCAATAGATTTTCCGTTTATAGAAAATTTTCAATAGATTTTCCGTTTATAGAAAATTTTCAATAGATTTTCCGTTTATAAAAAATTTTCAATAGATTTTCTTTTTATAGAAAATTTTCAATAGATATTCTTTTTATAGAAAATTTTCAATAGATATTCTTTTTATAGAAAATTTTCAATAGATTTTCTTTTTGTAGAATCTTCGGGAAATTTTGTTTTTAAGAAAATTTTCTATAAATTTAGTTTTTAAGAAAATTTTCTATAAATTTAGTTTTTAAGATAATTTTCTATAATTTTTTTTTTAGAAAATTTTCGATAAATTTAGTTTTTTAGAAAATTTTCGAAAAATTTAGTTTTTTAGAAAATTTTCGAAAAATTTTGCTTTTTAAGTAATTTTCCATAAATTTTCTTTTTATAGAAAATTTTCGTTAAATTTTCTTTTTATAGAATATTTTTGTTAAATTTTAATTTTTTATAATATTTTCGTTAAATTTTGATTTTGTAGAATATTTCCGTTAAATTTTGATTTTATAGAAAACTTTCTAAATAGATGTTTTCTATCCGATTTGATATGGATTCTCGCCTATTTTTTAATTTTTTGTTAGTTACGTATGGCGTATGAGTAATATGTAATTTAAAATTTAATAAATATTAACTATACGTACGCAAGTGCTGTATTGTAACAAATATTTATAATTGATAAATAAACAAGTAAGTATGGCATGGCCGAACATATGATACTCTATGGGGGCTGAACGAAATAATAGTCCGATTTTAACCATTTGCAATAGGTTTCGTTCTTGGAGTATGTGCCAAATTATCTTGAAAATTGCGACCTGCAGAGTGCGCAAAAGGATTACATGGACACACAGACGGACAGACGGACTGCCCGTACGATCGATTCAGAAAGTGAATCTGAGCCGATTTGTATACTTTAAGGTGGGTGTCGGACCAATATTTTTGGGTATTACAGACATCAGCACAAACGCATAATACCCTCCCCACTATAGTGTTGTACTGTATAATAAGATACATTTAATGTTTTTAAGAAATTATTGATAAATTTTCTATTTATTATTTCTAGAAAATTTTGGATACATTTTTAATTTTAGAAAGAAAATTTTGGAAAAAATTTTAAAGGTAAATTTGAAAATGATTAAAAGCAAGTTTAGAAGAAATAGTTTTCATTTTTTTTTACAAATGGCTCTCTAAACCAAAATACAAATACTTTTTATTAAGCAACATTATTTCAAAAGGTACTACCCTAATCTTCATACAATATATGATTTTATACTCTTAATAAAAGTTTTTCATTACAACTGCCACACACATTATTTGCTGAACAAAAAACAACTATTTTCTGTGTATAGAATATTTGTAATAAAGTAAAACAACTTTCAATTGTCCCTTTTTTCATTATATTCACATGGCCGTTTTTATATTCTGTTGTTCGTTTTTCTTTTGTCAACATACTATAATGTGATTTGATGTATGTAATATGGATGAATATAGAACAGTGACTCTATACTCCCTGGGAATTATAATTATTTGTATTCTTTTTTCTCGTAAATAAATTATATGTTTATTAAGGAGATTGTTGATATAAACAATTTAAATAAAGAATATTTTGCGAAAATCCTTGTTAAAGTCGGTTAATAGTTTTCACTTACTTAACATACTTGTTCATAACAACTGTATAACATACATAGAAGTAGTCTAGTAATGACTTTTTAATCTAAAACTTACAAGCGTTTATAGTATGTAAGTATTTGACTTCAATGTTAACTTAATGATCTTTCACTTGCCCGACAAAAATAAGAATTATCCTGTAGGATTTGATTAAAGATAAATTTGAAAAGACATCCTTGGAATGCTCATGTTCTTTTAAAGGGCATGTCTACTTTATATACATATAATATGCAAATGATATAATTTCCTTCTTATTCTTTAAAAAATAATCATATGTTATGAAGAGGAAAATGATAAATGAAAAATAAAGCAGAAACGAAAACTTTGTCATGACAAAACATACAAATAAATGTATAATGCTTCTGAGTTATATAAAAAAAAAATAGCAAAACCTTTAAGTTTTACAAAAATGTACAGAAGACATATTTCAAATATTTACCTGTAAGTTTGTTGTTGTCATAAAAATATGTTAAATTGGGTCATCAATGTAAACTTGGTTGACTATAAGTTGCCTGTCAATTTTGTTTAGGAATATAATTTTCTTTTGCAATATTTTTCTTTGTGAAGAAAAAAAAAAAACATAAAATGAAAAAAGTTTTTTTTATTTAGGTAAATGGGTTATATACATATGTATTTTCACCACTTGACATAAAAGTTGACATAATATAATACTTTTAAAAGTAAAAAGAAACAACGTTTAGCAACTGAAAGATAACTGTTGGGAAAACTTCATAAGAGAAACTAGCTCTAAACAACAATTTAAATATTTATCTTGTAAAAATGCTAAATTGTTTAATTAAAACTTGTGTGCTTTTAAGGAAGTAGTATGCACAAAACAAATAGCACTTATGTACTTTTGGTATATGAAGGTCACTTTGACGTATGAGCATTATTTAATTAAAATTATTGTTCATACGCTGTGTTGTACTTTAGTTCTTACTCAAATGTTAATGCGTATTTTTCACTGTAAATGGGAAATGCGTTTGTGTGTGGTTTCCCTGAGTGAAAATAATACCATTTTCATCTTCTTTTGTTTTATTATTTAAGGCATTTTTCCATAATCTAATCTACATTTACTTGTTCAGGCTGGAACATGTTATTTGCCAGCAGAACACATGTCAGTTAGAAGCTCGGGAATTATTGTTTATATGTTTTAAGTTAAATTACTCCTTCTTCATTTTTAATATTTATATGATGTTTTTAATTTTTCAACTGACATTAGTTAAAAGTAACATAGAACATAGTATACAAGGTATATATTGCAAAAATTTGATGTGGAAAATACTTACTAGAACTGAACTAGAACTGAACTGAACTAGAATTGAACTAGAACTGAACTAGAACTGAACTAGAACTGAACTAGAACTGAACTAGAACTGAACTAGAACTGAACTAGAACTGAACTAGAACTGAACTAGAACTGAACTAGAACTGAACTAGAACTGAACTAGAACTGAACTAGAACTGAACTAGAACTGAACTAGAACTGAACTAGAACTGAACTAGAACTGAACTAGAACTGAACTAGAACTGAACTAGAACTGAACTAGAACTGAACTAGAACTGAACTAGAACTGAACTAGAACTGAACTAGAACTGAACTAGAACTGAACTAGAACTGAACTAGAACTGAACTAGAACTGAACTAGAACTGAACTAGAACTGAACTAGAACTGAACTAGAACTGAACTAGAACTGAACTAGAACTGAACTAGAACTGAACTAGAACTGAACTAGAACTGAACTAGAACTGAACTAGAACTGAACTAGAACTGAACTAGAACTGAACTAGAACTGAACTAGAACTGAACTAGAACTGAACTAGAACTGAACTAGAACTGAACTAGAACTGAACTAGAACTGAACTAGAACTGAACTAGAACTGAACTAGAACTGAACTAGAACTGAACTAGAACTGAACTAGAACTGAACTAGAACTGAACTAGAACTGAACTAGAACTGAACTAGAACTGAACTAGAACTGAACTAGAACTGAACTAGAACTGAACTAGAACTGAACTAGAACTGAACTAGAACTGAACTAGAACTGAACTAGAACTGAACTAGAACTGAACTAGAACTGAACTAGAACTGAACTAGAACTGAACTAGAACTGAACTAGAACTGAACTAGAACTGAACTAGAACTGAACTAGAACTGAACTAGAACTGAACTAGACTGAACTAGAACTGAACTAGAACTGAACTAGAACTGAACTAGAACTGAACTAGAACTGAACTAGAACTGAACTAGAACTGAACTAGAACTGAACTAGAACTGAACTAGAACTGAACTAGAACTGAACTAGAACTGAACTAGAACTGAACTAGAACTGAACTAGAACTGAACTAGAACTGAACTAGAACTGAACTAGAACTGAACTAGAACTGAACTAGAACTGAACTAGAACTGAACTAGAACTGAACTAGAACTGAACTAGAACTGAACTAGAACTGAACTAGAACTGAACTAGAACTGAACTAGAACTGAACTAGAACTGAACTAGAACTGAACTAGAACTGAACTAGAACTGAACTAGAACTGAACTAGAACTGAACTAGAACTGAACTAGAACTGAACTAGAACTGAACTAGAACTGAACTAGAACTGAACTAGAACTGAACTAGAACTGAACTAGAACTGAACTAGAACTGAACTAGAACTGAACTAGAACTGAACTAGAACTGAACTAGAACTGAACTAGAACTGAACTAGAACTGAACTAGACTGAACTAGAACTGAACTAGAACTGAACTAGAACTGAACTAGAACTGAACTAGAACTGAACTAGAACTGAACTAGAACTGAACTAGAACTGAACTAGAACTGAACTAGAACTGAACTAGAACTGAACTAGAACTGAACTAGAACTGACTAGAACTGAACTAGAACTGAACTAGAAACTGAACTAGAACTGAACTAGAACTGAACTAGAACTGAACTAGAACTGAACTAGAACTGAACTAGAACTGAACTAGAACTGAACTATAACTGAACTAGAACTGAACTAGAACTGAACTAGAACTGAACTAGAACTGAACTAGAACTGAACTAGAACTGAACTAGAACTGAACTAGAACTGAACTAGAACTGAACTAGAACTGAACTAGAACTGAACTAGAACTGAACTAGAACTGAACTAGAACTGAACTAGAACTGAACTAGAACTGAACTAGAACTGAACTAGAACTGAACTAGAACTGAACTAGAACTGAACTAGAACTGAACTGAACTAGAACTGAACTAGAACTGAACTAGAACTGAACTAGAACTGAACTAGAACTGAACTAGAACTGAACTAGAACTGAACTAGAACTAGAACTGAACTAGAACTGAACTAGAACTGAACTAGAACTGAACTAGAACTGAACTAGAACTGACTAACTAGAACTGAACTAGAACTGAACTAGAACTAGAACTGAACTAGAACAGAACTAGAACTGATCATTTCAAGTACGAACTACTCTTTGTCACCCTGTCTTGTAAGTATTTGCATGAAAATAATATCCCCTTTTTATACACCCAGATGTTTTATAAATATTTAATTTATACATGTTTTTAAAGTAGTACGTAAAACTTTAAACAATTCAGTATTCAGTAGAGTAGTTGTGCCATCAATTCACGTAAGAAAGGGTAACACAACGGGATATGATACATCGTCATAAATTTCGAAATATTTATATATTGCAATGACATTGAAAATGTAAACTTATTGATTTTAGATGTAAGCAATTTAAAAAAATACACATTATGCAATGTATATAACGAGCTTAAATTTCAAGCAGATAATAAAATAATGTAAAGTTTCTATAAAAATTAAAGGTAAAAGAGTAATTTAAGGTTCAAAAATAAGGATTTTATTTAAATCGAAAATCTGTGTATCTAACAATGTTTATACTAACTTCCCAAGCAGAAATTAGATTTAGTATTTAAATTTTGCTTTAAATATCACCCTTTTTCTTTATGCAAATGTGTAGGTAGATACTTTTGTTAATGTCAGTACCTCAGCAACCATAAAGTACTTTTAAGGTTTATGTGCTTGAATACTTATTTAGTACTTGTTTGTGTACTTGTATTTTTATAGTAAAAATTTTTACGTTTTCGTTTAATTTTAAAATATTGTGTATGACATGTACTTGTATGATTTTTTTTACACTTTGATTCTAGGAAAGGATATGAGGTGATGGAATTTTTAAATATAACAAAAAAAAGGTATATAAATTGCGTCATATTTATTTACAAACAAAAATATGATTTTCATGCATATATAATAATTTACATATTAAAAGACCGTGTGATATGTAAATTTTGTTTTATTTAACACATTTTTCTCAGCAACAACTAAATAGATAAAGCTTCCGCTTCCAGGTACATATTTATGAAGACATGGAAGAGTTAACAGTTATGTGATTTATTTCAATTCGTGGAACCAAGGAGTAATTAAAACCAATTAAATAATCTCTTAGGAAGTAAATACTATACGTAAACTAGAGCTGGGAGGTCGTGCCACTCCCACTTAAAGTCTTTCCTTTAATAAACTCTTTTTGAATTTAAATATGCTTTAACAAAGTTAGAAAAAAATCGAACGCTCTATTAAATACAAATATTTATACATATACATACCTAGTAGTATTATTTACATTTAATCCTTCAACTCAAATATTTTAAAAATGTAAATCTAGCTTTAATTCCAACTGCTTTGTTATGCCCATCAAATGTTTAAGTGATCAAAATAAATTAATCAAAAACTTACCGCTTCCCACAAAAACACAGTAAAATATTTTAAATTTCCGGGCGAAAAGTGGTTCCTGTCATGTTCATTTATATACACCAGCACACATTTAAACATACCACCACACACACACATGCATAAATATGTATATAATAGGATATGTGTAAACATTTTAAGTTGTTATTTATGTCCTGTCAATCATATAAATTGGATAAAATATAAAAACAAAAGGACATTTATACATACACACACACAAACATAAATATTTATGTACACTTAGCCATGCATAAATATTGAACATGAAAACATTTTATTGGTTTTACAAATTTTCGTCAGTTAAAATATTTATAAATAAAATATAGATTATTTTGCTGTTATTTTCGATCTAACATATTTATAGTTATGATTTTATGAGATAATATGTTTAAGGAAGTAAGTAATATATACTTTTTTTTTCTAAGTAAAAATGTTATGTTAGTCTGATGATATTTTTAGTATAGAAATAAATTTAGAAATATTTATAAAAAGTATAGATTGGGAAGCATACATGAGTATATGTTCTATTTTAGGGGTTTTCTCATGCCAATAATTTTATTTTCTATTCTTGCTTTATTTTTGGGTAAAAGTAAAAGCCACAAAATTGTTAAACAAAATAAATTATAGCCAGTCAATTGAATTGAGATTGAAAAGAAAATGTTTTCGATAATAAAATTTGTATAATAAAATGGGTTCTATGTATAAATTAAGGAATATTTTAATATTGGGTTAAAGATAAAAATGTTCATAAATTTTTCGTTTTAAGCAAAAATGTCAACACGTGTGGATTTTAAATAATATATGTATATAATATATTAAACCTTTATGAACTTTGATGTCGTCTGCATTTAGATAAATAAACTTTCTTCAACTATGAACATAATCTGCTTAAAAATTTTATAATAAATATGTTTTTAACAAAACAATTACTCATATAGATACTCAGAGGCCCACCTCCCATAACTAAGAATACTTCCATATTACCCTTGGTTGAACAAACATTTTGCTTTAGCTTTAATAATATTAACAACTTTATACTCCATTCAACAGATCTTTTTTTCTTTAAATAAATAACCTCTCAAGTACAGCAGTACCTTTATGATTAAATACAAAAAAGCTGACAGGAAACCATGTTATAATTACTTACAACCATTAAAATATTAAAGTTAAACTGAAATCATATTAAAATTTTTATAAGCAAAAGACTTCTTTATTCTGTGTTATTATAAATTTCCAAACAAAAGGTATAATTCAATTTTTGTGGCATGAAAAAATTTTTATTAAGTTTTGTGCCTTGAATCTTTAGAAACAAGAATTTAAATTATATATTTTATTTTCTTTTTATCTTTTATGTTCGTATGTTTGATTTTTTTTGTAAGTAATTTAGTAGCCATGGTTAGATTGTTAGGAGAATTAGAAAAATACCACAAATACTATTATAATGATGAGAAATAACTTTTGTGACTGTACATCATAGAGGGGAAATTTTATAGGAAAGTAAGTGCTTAAGAGGAAGTTTGCACCATTGAAATTGACTGAACTCGTTTGCTTATTACTCTATAGTCGAAAAAAAATTCTATAGTACAGACTATATACTGTTCTATAGTAGAGGCTATAGACTATGCTATAGTACATCAGTTCTATAGTACATATTATAGACTGTTCTATAGTACAGATTATAGACTGTTCTATAGTACATACTATAGACTGTTCTATAGTACATACTACAGATTGTTCTATAGTACATACTATAGACTGTTCTCTAGTACAGCCTGTTCTATAGTCCAGACTATAGACTGTTCTATAGTCCAGACTGTAGACTGACTAGACTATAGACTGTTCTATACTGCAGACTATAGACTGTTCTATAGTCCAGACTGTAGACTGTTCTGTAGCCCAGACTATAGACTGTTCTATAATCCAGACTATAAACTGTTCTATAGTCCAGACTATAGACAGTTCTATAGTCCAGACTATAGACAGTTCTATAGTCCAGACTATAGACAGTTCTATAGTCCAGACTATAGACAGTTCTATAGTCCAGACTATAGACAGTTCTATAGTCTAGACAGTATATAGTCTATAGTTCTATAGTCTAGACAATAGACTGTTCTGTCCACACTATAAACTGTTCTATAGTCCAGACTATAGACAGTTCTATAGTTCAGACTATAGACAGATCTATAGTTCAGACTATAGACTGTTCTATAGACCAGACTATAGACTGTTCTATAGTCCAGACTGTAGACTGTACTATAGTCCAGACTATAGACTGGTCTATAGTCCAGACTATAGACTGGTCTATAGTCCAGACTATAGACTGTTCTATAGCCCAGACTATAGACTGTTCTGTAGCCCAGACTATAGACTGTTCTATAGCCCAGACTATAGACTGTTCTATAGCTCAGACTATAGACTGTTCTATAGCCCAGACTATAGACTGTTCTACAGTCCAGACTATAGAGAGTTCTATAATCCAGACTATAGACAGATCTATAGTCCAGACTATAGACAGATCTATAGTCCAGACTATAGACTGTTCTATAGTTCAGACTATAAACTGGTCTATAGTCCAGACTATAGACAGTTCTATAGTCCAGACTATAGACTGTTCTATAGTCCAGACTATAGACTGTTCTATAGTCTAGACAATAGACTGTTCTATAGTCCAGACTATAGACTGTTCTATAGTCCAGACTATAGACTGTTCTCGTCCAGACTATAGACTGTTCCAAAGTCCAGACTATAGACTGTTCCATAGTTCAGGCTGTAGACTGTTCTATAGTCTAGACTATAGACTATTCTATAGTCCACACTATAGACTGTTTTATAGTACATACTATAGACAGTTCTATAGTACATACTATAGACTGTACTATAGTCCAGATTATAGAAAGTACTATAGTTTAGATTATAGACAGTACTATACTTTAGACTATAGACAGTACTATACTTTAGACTATAGACAGTACTATAGTCCAAACTATAGACTGTACTATAGACCAGACTGTAGACTGTACTATAGTCCAGACTATTGACTGTGCTATAGTCCAGACTATAGACTGTACTATAGTCCAGACTATAGACTGTTTTATAGTCCAGAATATAGACTGTTTATAGCCCAGACTATAGAATGTTCTATAGCCCAGACTATATAATGTTCTATAGTCTATACTAAAGACTGTTCTATAGTCCAGACTATAGACTGTTCTATAGTCCAGACCATAGACTGTTCTATAGTCCAGACTATAGACTGTTCTATAGTCCAGACTATAGACTGTTCTATAGTTCAGACTATAGACTGTTCTATAGTCCAGACTATAGACTGTTCTATAGTCCAGACTATAGACTGTTCTATAGTCCAGACTATAGACTGTTCTATAGTCCAGACTATAGACTGTTCTATAGTCCAGAATATAGACTGTTCTATAGTCCAGAATATAGACTGTTCCATAGTCCAGATTGTAGACTGTTCCATAGTCCAGACTAAAGACTGTTCTATAGTCCAGACTATACACTGTTCTATAGTCCAGACTATAAACTGTTTTATAGTCCAGACTGTTCTAAAGACTGATTCATAGTCGAGACTATAGACTGATTTATAGTCGAGACTATAGACTGATCCATAGACCAGACTATAGATTGATCGGTAGACAAGACTATAGACTGATCAGACCGTAGACTGTGCTGTAGAATAGAACTTGATGAACGACTAAGGCTATAGATTTCCTCCTTTCTCCTTATTTATAGTTCAGACAATAGGCTAATTTATATTCTACGCAATAGACTAACCTATAGATTATAGACCGATATAATGTTCAGACTATAGTCTAATTTATAAACCTGACTGTAGACCGCTCAATAGTTGAGATTATAGATTGTTCTATAATACATAAAATTATAGTCCAGACTATAGATTAATCTATAGGTCCGACTATTGAATAATCTATAATTCTCTATAATACATAATGTAGATTTAAATAAAGTCTTGACAAGAAAATAATGAAAAAAACTATTAAAATAAATAAATGACCAAATTCAATTGAAATATAATAAAATAAGACGATTTAATAGGTTGGCAACATATTCCTTAATACTCATGATTTTCAACTGAATCTTTAATATCTGCACAAAAAACAACATAAATTGACAGAAACACAACACAAAAAATCAATAGTTAATGTAATCAACGCCAAAGCAAAAGAAAGTAAAAGTAAAACATGAATCAGAGAATGAAAATTTATGTATGGAAAAGTAAACCAGATACGGTAGAACTAAATAGAAAAAAAGCAAAATATTTTGTATAAAACTATATATTTATAAAAAAAATTCACATATTTAAAATTAATTTTAAATATAATTTTATAAATAACCTTGTTCCTCTGTTAATTGGCTCCCTATATTAAAAAACAGTTTAACAAAATGTGTAAATTAATTTCTTTCTAATTAACTAAATTAGTTTTTATTTGTTTATATAAAAATCTATTCATTGTACATGATTTCAACAACAAATAAAAAAGTTCATCGAACTTCAATGAAATTCAAACAAACAACAAAAAATCCATCATAAACAAGTACTTGGTCATAGACGAAAGAAAACAAAAACTAAACACCCAAAAACATAAAGCTAGGGAAAAAAAATCAAAACATTTTAATTTTAATAGACCCAGCAACAACAACAATGACAACAAAAGATTCAAAACAAAATCATAATTTAGTTAATTGTAACACGTGAGTTTCTTGTTTGTGTATTGTATGGTGGTATCTGAGGGTTTAATGATTTTTTTTGTTGTTGTTGTTGTCATTGTTAATTTAAAAATAATGAAAACGAAAACAAACAAAATTATGTTTAATATTAAATTATTTTTATGAACATAAAGTTGATGACTTTTTGTTGATTACCAGCACTTGTATATCAATAAGGCAAATCAAAACTTTTTTTATAAATAGTTGAGGTGGGCATTTACAGCCACCAGCGGCCGATAGAATATTGGTTATCATGAAAGCAAAATCACGTCTGATATATTTAATGACATGTAAACACTGTGTCGATATCTGTTTTTTATAAAATCTTAAGTGGAGTCAATCCTAAACAAAAAGTGGAGTCAATCCTAAAAAAAAAATTTAAAGAATTTTTGTTCTTTCATAACCACTGTACAAACAAAAAAATGTAATAACAAATTAGACATCAATGAAATTCTCCAAAAAAAATCTAGTTTCTTAGAGAAGTTAATTTCTAGGCATAACGTCTGTTAATTATAAACAATGTCAAACATATACTTCAGCACGCACTTCAACACTGACAGTTATTTATTCACACAAAACAAACAAAATCCACAAAGCAATTTGATTTGCGTTGTTGTATTTTCTTAAATATTGGAATAAAATTAATTAGTCAGTATATTTTATCGTTATCAACTAAATGAATATTGAATGAAATGCGTTTCATTACATGGAAATCATCAGCCAAACAATATCTGTCTACGGTTATAACATTAATGTAAAATTCTTTATTTTAATATAAATTACAATTGTTTTTGCTTTAAACGAAATAAATACAAAATACATTTTGTCAAATTTAAAGTATATTCCTGCAGTGGTCAAGGTCATGTATAAAAACAATTTATAAAAAATTAAATGTGATGTTCTTAGAGTTACTTCATGATTGAGCACAGACCTTAAAGTTTAAGTTTGCAAATGTAACTGAGTAGTTTTGAATGACTGCCCAAACTTTCGCATTATAGAATCAGACATAATCGAGACTATAGACTGATCTATACTCTACTCTATAGCAGAGAGTATAGACTTATCTATGGTCGAAAAAATCTGTAGCGAAACTTATACAAGAACCTAGTCGAGACTGTAGACTACCCTATGGTCGATATCATGGACTACTCTATAGTCGAGACTATTGACTACTCTATACTTGAGATTATAGACTACTCTATAGTCGGGACTACAGACCACTCTATAGTCGGGACTACAGATTACTCTATAGTGGGGACTACATACTACTCTATAGTGGGGACTACAGATTTCTTTATAGTGGGGACTATAAACTACTCTATAGTCAGCACTATACACTATAGTCAGGACTATAGACTACTCCACAGTCAGGACTATAGACTACTCCATAGTCAGGACTATAGACTACTTTATAGTCAGGACTATAGTCTATAGTCCCAAATATAGAGTAGTCTATAGTCCGACTATAGAGTAGTCTGTAGTCCCGATTATAGAGTATTCTATAGCCCAGAATATAGAGTAGTCGGGACTATAGACTAATTTATAGTCGGGGCAATAGACTACACTATACTCGGGACTATAACCTACTCTATAGTCGGGAATATAGACTACTCTATATTCGGGACTATATACTACTCTATAGTCGGGACTATAAACTACTCTATAGTCGGGACTATATACTACTCTATAGTCGGGACTATAGACTACACTGTAGTCGGGAATAGAGAATACTCTATAGTCGGGACTATAGACTACTCTATAGTCGGGACTATAGACTACTCTATAGCCGGTACTATAGACTACTCTATAGTCGGGACTATAGACTACTCTATAGTCGGGACTATAGACTACTCTATAGTCGGGACTATAGACTACTCTATAGTCGGGACTGTAGACTACTCTATAGTCCGGACTATAGACTGATCTTTAGTCGGGATTATAGACAAATATATAGACGTTACTATAGACAACCCTATAGTAGGGGCTATAGACTACTCTATAGTCGGGATTATAGACTACACTGTAGTCGGGAATAGAGAATACTCTATAGTCGGGACTATAGACTACTCTATAGTCGGGACTATAGACTACTCTATAGTCGGGACTATAGACTACACTGTAGTCGGGAATAGAGAATACTCTATAGTCGGGACTATAGACTACTCTACAGTCGGGACTATAGACTACTCTACAGTCGGGACTGTAGACTACTCTATAGTCGGGACTGTAGACTACTCTATAGTCGGGACTATAGACTGATCTTTAGTCGGGATTATAGACAAATATATAGACGTTACTATAGACAACTCTATAGTAGGGGCTATAGACTACTCTATAGTCGGGACTATAGACTACACTATAGTGGGGAATAGAGAATACTCTATAGTCGGAACTATAGACTACTCTATAGTCGGGACTATATACTGATCTTTAGTCGGGACTATAGACAACTCTATAGACGGGACTATAGACTTCTCTATAATCGGAAATGCTCTAAAGTCGGGACTATAGTTTACTCTATGGTCTTGACTATGGACTACTCTATATTCTGGACTAAAGACTACTCTATAGTCAGGATTATAGTCTACAGTAGTGACTATAGAAAGACCTATGTATCTATAGTCGGGACTATAGTCTGCAGTCTTGACTAAAAGAGACGTATGTATCTATAGTCGTGACTATAGTCTGCAGTCGTGACTATAAAAATGCGTATTTTATATAGTTGAGACTTTAGAAGGTTTTATAGTTGAGGTTAAAGTCTTATGAAGTCGACGTTATTGATTGTTTTATAATCGATATTAAATTTGTTAGTACCGATTATAATCTGTTCTATAGTATAACCATTCTTTTTTGAATAACTCAAAATTATAATATAAATTATTTGTAATGCCAAAAAGACTTCTAATACTAAGTATTAAATATTCTTAGAAATTAATAACGAAAAATAATATACTTTTTTTTTATAAAAAAGAAAAAAAAATTGTAACTGTTTGATGTTTTAAAACTTAAATCATTTGTGACAATTTAATATAAAAAAAATACAGAGAATATTATAAGAAAACAAGACCTTGTAACGCCTCAAGAAATATTCCCTGTCAAGTATCATTATTATGAACTTGCAGACATATTTAATTTAATATACATAAATAAATACATATAAAAACATAAATAATAAATGTAAATAAAAACAAACAACTACCAGCTTATACAATATATATGAGCAATACAAAATGTGTACATACCTCTGACATTTTACAATTTTCCTTCATGGTTTTCCTCCAGTTACAGTAATTTTTTGTGCTTCAAAATAACTAAAACCGCAACGAGTTGATGCCAAGGATTTTGTGCTTATTTTTTAAAATTTATATTGTTGGTTGTTAGTTTGTTTTTAAAGATTTTTTTTATTTAGGTGTAAATTATCCAAAAAAAAAAAAAGATAAAAAATTCAGCTACTTAAATCACATACAGGAACATAAATGCCGGAAAACACATACAATTTGTTGGGTTTTACTTTCCAAGGAAAATGTTTATCAAAATGTATTATTTAAATAGTATTTAAAGCAATTTTATTTTTGTCTAATTCTAAAGGGATTTTAAGTTAAATTGTTGCTGTACAATAGTTGTAGAATTTAATACATTTATAGTTCGTTTTAGCATTAAATGGCTTTTGTTTAGATTTTTAAATTTTTTTGGAAAATGCATTTTTGTTGCGGTTGTGTGCTGTTTGTTGGATTTAATTATTTACTATTAAAAAGTAAATGTAATTTTAAGGTTGCAAAAGTAACTGTAAAGAGAGAGAAAAATGGACTAATTATTTAAATATTATTTAATATAATAAAATATTTGTTCAATTAACAAAATAATTGAATCAATTAAATTATAAATTCGTAATAATTTGATCAATGTCTAAACTTCAGTATCAACTTTTATCGTTAATAAAAAGTAGTACTAACTAGTTTTATTAATATCTAGCTATTAAAATTTGTATTCACTTTATAATTCCCATTTAGTTAAAATAAAAAAAATAAAAATAACACTTGGCACAGGTAACATTACGATTTTAAAAGTAATTAAAAATGTAATATAAACTTTATATATTAAAATAATTTTTACAATTTAATTTGCATATTTACTAGTTGTTTAAAAATATATATTTTTGCATTAATTATTTAACAAAAATATTTACATATTTTAATTATAACAAATCTACATGTATAAAAATTCACGTTTAAATGATTTTTCAATAATAGTAAAAAAAAGAAAATTACAGACACAGTTATAGACATTGAAACCAACAGAATAAACATATACATAGATATATATAAACCCCAGTTTTGTTTATTGTTTACAGCAGGTCAATAATTTAAAAAATGTTCTTGACCTTTTATCCTTACAGTTTAAATTACGGTTAGTTAGACGTGACATATTGAAGCCTAAAATACACAAATTGCTTTTTTTATAAATTTTGTTTCTATATTTTTGTTGAATGCTGAATTAGTATTGGGATTTTCTACTCGATGACATGATTTAATCAAAAACAATATGTTGCAAAATTGAAAATCTAATAAATGCATTGACAGAGAGCAAAAGTATTTTTGAATTGTGTAGACAATTGTTAGAAGATTTGAAAGTAATTGAATTGATATTGACAAACCGTAGGTGGTGGTTGGTTAATACTTAATCAATAGGAGATATTTAGGAATTAAGTCGGATTGTATGCAAGAAGCCGTTTCATGTGTGTGTGTTGTGGGTGGTAATTGATTGAATTTGAATAAATTGTGAAGACAATGTGACGTCTTGCTATAGTAAATAAACTAATAAAAAAGGACACAAATATTGGAAGTGGTAAAATGTTTCAGTTAAATTTTTAGTTATATTTTTATTCCAAAACCATTCTAAAGTGTCAAATTTTAGTAACTTTTGCCAAGGACTGTTCTGCATAGTCGTGACTATAGACTGTTCTATAGTTGTACTATAGAGTGCTCAATAGTTGAGATTACAGTTAGTACATAGTAAAGACAATAGGTTACTTCAGTTCAGTCTAAAGACAGGTCTACAGTCCAGCCTATAGGCTCCTCTACAGTCCAGGCTATAGGCTCCTCTATAGTCGAGTCTAAAGGCTGCTCTATAGTCTAGACTATAAAATGCTCTATAGTCGAGACTATAGACTGCTTTATAGTCGAGACTATAGGCCGCTCTATAGTCGAGGCTATAAACTGCTCTATAGTCGAGAATATAGATTGCTCAATAGTCGAATCTATAGACTGATATATAGTCTAAACTATAATCAGCTTTATATTCGAAATTATAGTCTGCTCTATAGCCAAGACTATAGACTGCTTTATAGTCGAGACTATAGGTTGCTCTATGGTTTAGACCAACGGTTCCCAAAAGGGGGTCCGCGGACCCCTAGTGGTCCGTAGCAAAATCCTAGGGGGTCCGCGAAGACGAAAGAAAAAAATAATGAATAAAAAATATTCTCTATATGTTAGAAAATATTAAAAATATCTCCAAATTTTTCATAAATAGTAAAATACACAATTTTTATTCAATAATCCCAGATTTGTTGGCGACTTTTTGAATTTTATTGTTTCGGTCGTTTATCAGGATGAAGCTAGGCCCTACAAATTTATCGTTTCACTTTTATAAAGTAAAGTACATATTACGTGATTTGTAATTTTTATAAATGTATATGTATCGAAATAAATGTTTTTATATCAGACGGATAATGATTTGCCTTAGAATTAAATACTGATACTGGTATCCCGGAATATGAAGTTAGGTCACATTTCATAATATTTTTTTAAATTGTAAGCAAAAGTGTTAATCTAGTTAATTTTAAATATAAATATTCCATTCCGACGTGATACACAGATTTTAACTTCATTTTGTTGTCCAATATTATTAAATCAACATCAGAAAATTCATAGCGTTTTGCGTAAATAGTCAAAACCACGCAGTAAAATAATTTGTAGGTATTTTAAAATTCAAATTTAAGATCCAAATTCACAGTACATTCGCAAAGAGTTCAGGTCATATTTTATGTGGGTAACGCATTCCGCAACAACATCGAAGAAGTCTAACTTTCACATATTTTCCCGAAAACTTAGCTTACATACTCAGCTCACTCCTATGCAATCGCAAAAAAATTTAGAAACATGACTCTTTAAGCACATGTCGACAATACTTGTTAAAGAAACCTTTTCTCTACCTTGACGAGAAATGAACATGAAAGCTCTCACGATCATAAAATTAAACATCATGTTAGAAGTCATTCTATAATTAAAACCATGCAATTGAAAACATCTCCGAAATACTAAATATTCTCAATGTACGGGAATATTTCATAGGGTTTATGGACCAGGACTAAGACAATTTTCGGATGAACAATTATTTATAACAATAAGATATCAAAATATGTATGGGGGTCCGTGAAATTAAATAAATTCCTCAAGGGGTCCGCGAAGTAAAAAACGGTGGGAACCGCTGGTTTAGACTATAGACTGCTCTATGGTTTAGACTATAGGCTGCTCCACTATAGAGCAGACTGCAATCTCAACTATAAAGCTTACTATAGTCTAGACTAGCTAGGTTGCTCTATTGTCGAGAAAATAGGTTGCTCTATAGTTGAGACTATAGACTACTCTATAGTTGAGACTATAGGCTACTCTATAGTTGAGGCTATAGACAGCTCTATAGACGAGACTATAGGTTGCTCTATAGTCGAGACTATAGATTGCTCAATAGTCAATAGTCTAAACTATAATCAGCTTTATATTCGAGATTATAGTTTGCTCTACAGTCAAGACTAGAGATTGTCGTTACTATAGGCTGATCTATAGTCGAGACTATAGATTGCTCAATAGTCGAATCTATAGACTGATATATAGAATAAACTATATATTGACTGATATATAGCCAAAACTATGGACTGATCAATAATCGAAACTATAGTAAGCTTTATAGTTCAGATTGCAGTCTGCTCTATAGTGGAGATTAAAGGCTGCTCGAGATTATAGACTACTCTATAGTCTTGACTATAGACTACTCTATAGTCGAGACTTTAGGCTGCTCTATAGTCGAGACCATAGGCTGCTTTATAGGCAAGACTACAGGCTGCTGCTCGAGACTATATGCTGCTATATAGTCGATACTATAGACTGCATTATAGGCTGCTATATAGTCGAGACTATAGACTATTATACAGTCAAGACTATAGGCTGCTCAATAGTCGAGAATATAGCCTGCTCTATAGTCGAGACTATAGATTGCTTAATAGTCGAAACTATAGATTGAATATAGTCTAAATCATAGTAAGCTTTATAGTTAAGATTATAATCTGCTCTATAGTCGAAACTATAGGCTGTTCTATTTTCAAGGCTATCGACTGATCTGTAGTTCAGACTATTGTCGAGATTTTTAACGCATAAAAAGAAAAATTCTTTGTAATCAGAGACTTAATTATTTGACATTTCCATTATCCTAATAGACACTGTTATGAATTTCCTAATAGCAAAGTTAATTGTTAAGAATTACTTAATATTATCTAATAATACTTATTTTAATTTTCCACTTAATAACACACAAGTTCAACTAAATCTAAAATGTGCGCAGTAAAAGTTCGCTATTATTTAATTATTTAATTTGCATAAATATTTATATTTTTATTTAAATATTTCTATTTCTTACTCTAGCAATGTCTGGCAAATGATATATGTATATTTTTTGTAGTTTAAACAGCATCAATACATCAATATAACACTATGTTAATTAAATAACTGACTGGTCCAAAAAATATGTCAACTTGTCAACTATTTACTAAAATATAAACTCTGCCAGCCGAGCAATCAAACGCTGCAGCAGTGCCAGCATCAATATATCAACAGTCACACAATTGATGGAATGTATGAACAATCAATTTATAAATATTCAATAAATTTTATTATTTATTTTTTTTACACTTTTTTTATTTGATTAAAATCATAATAACCACACGACCGACATATGCATTAATGAAATAAAATAAAAATATAAAATGTAAAAAAGAATTAAAACTGAATTTCATAAAATCCGGCTGGAGGAATAAATAAATTAAATGAAGAAAAAATTAAAAAAAAAAAAAAAAATTATCATAACGACAGCAGGTGCTGCTGCTTTAATGTTTGTTAATTATAAATTTAATTGTAAAAATTAATTCTTAATTATTTAAAGAAATTCTTTGAATATTGATGAGGTATCTTATAATTAATGTATAGGAGATCTATTCTTGAAAATTCCGTAATTGGGTTATTTAGATTTTCTGTTATTGATTGACTTAATTTATTAAATCGAGAAATTATAATTTTTTTTATTTTTTCGTGGAGTCTATATTAATTTTTTTAATTAGCACCTTAATTAATAATTTAAAAATATCAAAATGAACACTTCACGATTGTTTGATTTGAAAAATATAAAAAGTCATGATGATTTCTAATATTATGGACAAACATGCATACATTTTGATTTGATGGGGAACAATCTAAAGGAATTTGTTGAATTTTTCACAAATTTTCTTTTATGGAAAAATTTCAATAAATTTATTTTTGTGGGAAATCTGCGTGAAATTTTTTTAGAAAATTTTTACTAACTTTTCTTTTTATATAAAATTTTTGCTAAAATCGAATCTTTTTATCGAAAATTTTCAAATATTTTCTTTTTATAGAAAATTTATAGGAAATTTTCAATAAATTTTCTTTTTTATAGGAAACTTCGAGAAATTTTTCGTATAATATTCTTTTTATAGAAAAATTTCGATTAATATTTTTTATAGAAAATTTTCCATAAATTTTCTATTTATTGATAAATTTCCTTTATAGTCCATATTCGATTATATTCTTTATAGAGAAAATTTTCGATAAATTCTCCTTTTATAGGAAAAAAATTATCGAAAATTTTATTTAAAAATAAAATTTATATTTATATTTTCTATAATAAGAAAATTTACAGAAAATTTTTAATTAAAAGAAAATTTATAGAAATTTTTTTATTAAAAGAAAATTAATTGAAAATTTTCTATAAAAGGAGAGTTTATCGAAAATTTTCTATAAAAGGAGAGTTTATCGAAAATTTTCTATAAAAGGAGAGTTTATCGAAAATTTTCTATAAAAGAAGAGTTTATCGAAAATTTTCCATTAAAGGGAGAGTTTATCGAAAATTTTCTAGAAAAGGAGAGTTTATCGAAAATTTTCTATAAAAGGAGACTTTATCGAAAATTTTCTATAAAAGGAGACTTTATCGAAAATTTTCTATAAAAGGAGAGTTTATCGAAAATTTTCTATAAAAGGAGAGTTTATCGAAAATTTTCTATAAAAGGAGAGTTTATCGAAAATTTTCTATAAAAGGAGAGTTTATCGAAAATTTTCTATAAAAGGAGAGTTATCGAAAATTTTCTATAAAAAGAGAATTTATCGAAAATTTTCTATGAAAAAAGAAAGAATGTTCTATAACATTTTCTATGTTCTATGAATGTTCTATAACATTTTCGATAAATATTCTTTTTATAGAACATTTTCGATAAATTTTCTTTTTATACAACATTTTCGATAAATTTTTTTTTTTATACAACATTTTCAATAAATGTTCCTTTTATAGAACATTTTCGATAAATTTTCTTTTTATAGAAAATTTTTGATAAATTTTCTTTTTTAGAACATTTTCGATAAATTTTCTTTTTATAGAACATTTTCGATAAATTTTCTTTTTTAGAACATTTTCGATAAATTTTCTTTTTATAGAACATTTTCGATAAATTTTATTTTTGTTGAAATTTTCGAAAAATGTTCTCTTTATAGAAAATTTTCTTTTTATAGAAATTTTCGAAAAATTTTCTTTTTATAGAAAATACACGATAAATTTTATTTTTAAATAAAATTTTCGATAAATTTTATTTCTGTAGAAAATTTCCGATAAATTTTTTTTTATAGAAAATTCTCGATAAAATCTTTTTTGATAGAATATTTTCTATAAACTCTCTTTTATAAAAAACTTTCGATAAATTTTTTTTTTAAGAAAAATTTTAGATAAATTTTCTTTTTAAGAAAATTTTTGATAAATTTTCTTTTTAACGAAAACTGTTCGATAAATGTTCTCTTTTTATAAAAATTTTCGTTAATTTTTCTTCTTTTTATAAATTTTCTATAAATTCATCTTTTTATAGAAACTTTCGGCAAGTTTTTAAAGTAGAAAATTTTTGATGAATAACGATTTCATACCTTCAAATTTCTATCCGTCTATTAGAAGAGAGACACACTAAACATACTAATAGTAATAATAATTTTCACATACAATTTTCATTATTATTTAAATATAACAAGTTATAAATATAATAATTGGATTCAAGTATACACACTCTCACACATATTGACAAATAAAATCACCAACAACGAAAATTATTTTGGTCAATATAAAATAAATTGCTTAAAATAAATATGATAAAAATCACAAAATAAATATGAACTACTAAAATTCCAATAAATTCGTTGGTTTTTATGAAAAATTTAAAATTTTTATATTTTAGCTTTTTGGCCATTGTTTGTGGTTGTTGTTGGTTTGTTGGCAATTGCTGCTCGTTATAGTTTCATTTTAAACCATCTACTTAATTTACATGTTTAAACATCCAATTACGCTTAAGGCTGCAATTATAAAATATGACCAACTTGTTATACTTGAGTTACAAACATGAAATTGAAAACTTAGAACACAAAATTTTTGTTTTAAACAAAAAAGTTAATTCTGCTAAAATCACAATACAGGCTGTAGATAATAAATTTCCTTTTAAATAAGTGATTTGAGTAGATAAAAGAATTTAGTCCAATAAATGTTTTCAACAGTTTTTATGTTTTTCTTGTAAATTTGAAGTTGTTATTAGTCAATTTACATATTTATGGTTGAATTTAAATTTTAAGCATTTAAAAGTTTAATTTTTATTTCCCAAGTACACATGCAAGTTTAAGAAAACCCCAGGAACTACAAATATGGATTCTTTATAACTAATTTTCCAAATATCTGAAATCTTCGAAAAAAAAGCTTTTAACGAAATGCTGTCGAAAAAAAGCTTTTTCGAACAAAAATTTTTCTGTAAACAAATATGTTCAATAGATACTTTTCTATAAAGAAAGCCTTTCGAATGATAGCTTTTCTATACTGAAAGCATATAGAGAGAAAGCTTTTCTATAATGAAAATGTATCGAACGAAATCATTTATATGAAAAAACATTCAAAATTAATCTCATATAAAAAACTTCCGAACAAACGCTTTTATATAAAGAAACCCTTTTGAACACAAGCATTTTCCATAAGGAAACCTTTACATTGAAAGCTTTTCTGTAAAAATTGTCTGTAATGAATGCCTTTCGAACTACAGCTTTTATATAAAAAAAACCATTAAAATAAAAGATTTCTTATACAAAATCTTTTTATAAAGCTTCTCAATAAAGAAACAATTTCGAACGATTTTCTATAAAGATAACATTTTGAAAGAACGTTTTTCGATAAAGAAAACTTTTCGAAAGAAAGCTTCTTTATACATCATCACAAAGAAAACCTTTCTACCTAAAGCTTTTCTACAAAAAATCATTTTGACTGAAAATGTTCGAACGAATTGCCTTTCAATATAGAAAAGCTTTCGACCTAAAGCTTATAAAAGCCCATATTAAACGAAAGCTTTTCTATATGAAACCCTTTCGAACAAAAGCTTTTCTATAAACACTTTTTCTAAAGAAAATCTTTCAAACGAAAACTTTTCTCCTTCACTGTACACGTGCCTATTATAAGTTAATATATGTATTTCTAAACTAGACTTGATGGTGTCATGATTATTTCTGAGCTAATTTTTATTTCTACTAGACATATTCTGTTGTCTCCATTCTAAATATGCAGTCACTACTAACTCACATAAAAAGCCAAAAACGCCCAAACGAAAAAAAAATCATGAAATTTACTGATTAAAATAAGAGTTATTGACACCCGAGTAGGCGCGAGACGAAATTTAAAACACTCTATAAACAATTATTAAATGCATTTTATGACACAAATGCAATTGTCTCCAGACAACAACAACTGTATTTTGCGTTTTTTTATAATGTACATATTTTTTTTCTTCTGACTCAAGTCATGCACACGCTAAAAATTAAATAAATTATTAAGAAAAAATATATACATATATATAACAACGAGTAATTGTGAGTAGTATTTGACACCTTTTGATAGGTGACTGTTTAAAAAAAAAATAAAAATACATATAATAAAACCCGTTAATTTGATGTTACAATATATGAAAAAAATTCAAATTAAAAAACATCACGGACCCAATTAACGGCGGAAACTGGTTGAATACTTTAAAAACTTTCAGTATTTTTATTTTCTATTTTTTTTTCTACTAATATTCAAAAATTTTAAAAAAGTTTTACAACTTCCTGCATGCACTTTGCAAACTGTGCAGACCAGCTGTTTTATTTTGTTGTACTAAATTGTTTGAATAGTACTTGAATCATAGAAACTAGATACACATCTATTACATAAATATTTAATTTAGTATAAGAGTTTATAGCAGCCATGGGGGTTTATATATAAATCTTAGGTAACAGTACAAATGCGTTGCAGTTACGCCAAAGCATATAGTTAATCTTAAGCTCTTCTTGAAGATCAATAATTATTTGAGTGAAACTTTATTATTTGCTGCTTCACTCCCCACTATAAATGAAATAGTATACATATGTGTTGCCCATCACTGCATTATATGTTTAGTCACATGTATGTTTTCCCTGTTTATTATTTTCTCAATGTACTGTAGGCAGTGTGTATTTTGCTGCAAATACCTCTACAATTGTTAATGGCATCAGATAAAAAAAATTTTATAAAAGTCATAAACTTAAAAAAAAAACGAAAAAAAGCAACAAGTTTTACCTCCGACGTTCGTTCTATATATCTGTTCTAATGCTGGAAGTGTAAAAGTTTAGTAGGTTAAGAAAGTGTTTTAATTTGTGAAGTTCGTTTTTGCCTCCTTTTTTTTTTTTTTGCTCAAAGAAATTATAAAACATTAAAAATTCAGTAGGTTTAATTACAGTAGTTAGTTAAAAATGAGAACACAACAAATTTGTGGTTGTGTTTATCTTTAAAAGAAATGTTGTAAAATGATTTATTTGGTGTTGTTGTTTAGATATAGAAATTCTTTCTAAAACAACTGTAATTAAAAGTTTTTTGTTTTTAATTATTACTTGATTCATATCAAAATAATTTTATAATCAAGAGAAGGGAAAATTTTTAAATATTACATTTCACTTCTCCACAAAATATGTTTTGAGAAAAGAGTTAAGTTTTTTTTACATTTACTAAGAAGAGAAATGTTTGGCGTAAACAAAGAATGTATCCAAAATTTTTTATGATAGATGAAAATAATCGGCAATTTTTTAATAAATGAAATTCTATAAATAATTAATTTATTAAGCAAATACAAAAAGATAATTTTTCAAAGCTTATTTATAATGACAACATTTTATACAAAAGTTTTTTCTATAAAAAAGATCTAATGAGTGAATGCCTTTCTATAAAGAATGTCTTCTGAACGATAGCATTTTTATAAGAAAACGAACGAATAATTTTCTATATGAACACATTTCAAACGAAAGCTTTCCTTTAAAGAAAACCTTTCAAATTAAAGCATTTTTGTAAAAACTTTTCGAATGTAGCATTTCTATAGAAATATCTATCAAGCGAAAGCTTTTCTATATGAACACATTTCAAACAAAAGCTTCCTTTTAAAGAAAACCTTTCAAATTAAAGCTTTTTTGTAAAAACTTTTCGAATGAAGCATTTCTATAGAAATATCTATCAAGCGAAAGCTTTTCTATATGAACACATTTCTAACGAAAGCTTCCTTTTAAAGAAAACCTTTCAAATTAAAGCATTTTTGTAAAAACTTTTCGAATGAAGCATTTCTATAGAAATATCTATCAAGCGAAAGCTTTTCTATAAAAGAACATTTCTAACAAAAGGTTTTCTAAATAAAACATTTAAAACGAAAGCTTTTCTAAATAAAACCTTTAGAATGAAAGCTTTTCTAAAAAGAAAACTTTTCGCACTAAAGCTTTTATATAAAGAAAACGTTTGGAATTAAAACTTTTCTATAATGCAAACATTTTGAACGAAAGCTTTTCTATAAAGAAAACCTTTTCTTTAAAGAAAACATTTTGAGCGAAAGCTTTTTATAAAAAATAAAATATAATAGAAAATTTTTCAAAGCTTTTTTAAGAAAACACATTTTAAACAAAATTTTTTTTATAAAAATGATCTAATGCCTGAAAGCGTTTCTATCTATTTTTTAAGAAATCGAACGTATAATTTCCTATATCAACACATTTCAAACGAAAACTTTCTTTCAAAGAAAACTTTTCAAATCAAAGCATTTTTATAAAAAATTTTCGAATGAAGGCATTTCTATAGAAATATCTATCGAATAAAAGCTTTTATATAAAAGAACATTTCAAATGAAAGCTTTTCTAAATAAAACATTTTGAAGGAGAGCTTTACTATAAAAAACATTTCGAATGGAAATTTGTCTATAAATAAAACCTTTAGAATGAAAGCTTTTCTAAAAAGAAAACGTTTGCAACTAAAGCTTTTTTATTAAGAAAAGCTTTTTTATAAAGAAAAGCTTTTGAACTAAAGTTTTTATATAAAGAAAACTTTTAGAATGAAAAAAGAAAACCTTACGAGGGAAAGCTTTCTTATAAAAAACTTTTGAGCGAAAGCTTTTTTATAAATAAACTTTTCAACTTTTCTGTAAAGAAAACTTTTTGAGCGAAATCTTTTTATAAAGGAAAACCTTTAAAGAGAGCTTTCCTTAAAAAACATTATTTCAACGAAAGTTTTCTACAAATAAAACCTTTTCAACGAATGATTTTTTATAAAGAAAACCTTTTCAGTGAAAGCTTTTCTATAAAAAAAAAACATTTCAAACAATAGCTTTTCTAACATTCGAATCAAAGCTTATCTATTAAGAAAACCTTTAGAACGAATGATTCACTATAAAGAAAACCTTTTGATCGACAGCTCTTGTATAAAGAAAAGCATTTGTAACCTTGATCTTCTATAGAAAAAACTTTCTCGTTTGGAAGCTTTCCTATAAAGAAAACCTTTCTATATACATATATATGTATGTAGCGAAAACTTTCTTAGAAACATTTCGAACGTAAGCTTCTCTAAAAGGAAAACCTTTGGAACCAACGTTTTCTTATAAAGAAAATCTTTCGCAAATGAGCTTTGCTATAAATCATTCTATATAGAAAACCTATGGAACAAAAGCTTTTATAAACAGAAAACCTTTCAAACAAAGACATTTTAATGCTGTTTGTGATATCTAAGTCCAGATCCAACTACTTGCTAAAACAACTCATCATACTTATAACCACCAGCACATCCAAATTTGTTCACAACTGTACTACTACCCTACAATTTTCTCAGCAATAACTAAAAGTGATGACGATAAAACTAAAATCACTTAATTGTATTTAAAAAATTTTAAAATATTTCCATACTTACCTACTACTGATTGGATCTGTTTGAGCTTATATAACACTTTATATGTTATAAAATACCAGTCTGTATGTATATATTTATATCAGTAGTAGCAAGCAATACGTACTACTTCATCCATCATACAAATCGTGTAAAAATTTAAACAAACTGGTTAAGCATGCGCCAGAGTCACAAAGTCTGCTTGAAAATATGTGTTTTTTTTAATACCAAGACAAAGTTTTAAATTTAAGCCGGCAACAGAAACTAAAACAGACTTGTCGAGTTGGTAACCAAGTTAAGATGTGAAGATGCAAACAGCAATTTGTTGTTTTTTTTATTGGTAAGAAGATATAAAACATTTTTTGTTTTTGCTTCTGAAAAGAAACATTTTCATATTGTTGTATGTAATAAGTTGTACAATGTAATTTGATCAACTTGTGTTGTTGTCCATATGAAATTGATATATTTATGTCTGGGTGTAAAATTTTGGTTTATTAAACACATTAATTTAGGTTCATTAAGTTTTAATAAACTTGAGTTTAATTACCTATAGCAACAAGAATAATGTACATTTAAAATTATGTTTCTTATATAAGTACTTTGTATTCACAAAGTTTTCAACTCAATTCATATTAAGAAAATTTTAATGTTAAGAAAATTTGGTTTAAAACCAAATGACAAAATTAACAATTTTATATCTGTCCCTTAGTGAGAAATAAAATTTAATAACCAAAAAACTTCAAATAATTTCACTTTATCAAACTTTATGCCGAAAACAATAATAAAATGATTATATTTTCATTTTTCAAATTGTAATAATATTTAATTAAAATTTAATGCTTTCATTGTATTTTCTTTTTTTTTACTTTTCTATAAAACCCACATAATATTATTTAATTATTTTTATTAATAACCCCCTCTGGGATCTGCAACAGAAGTTAAAGACGCTCAAATGTTTTTGTTTTTCAAACGGGAAATGCAGTATGACACCGAAAGAATAACGACCATGAGGAAATAGCAACAACAACAGCTATTGCTTGCCCTTGTCGTTTTGCAGACATTACTGTCGCTAAGTGCTCTGTACTTGAGAGGAGATGGAAAAGTGATTAAAAAAAATTAACAATCACTTTACACAGAAAACCTTTACATTGAATGTTTTCATTGCAAAGTTTGATAATAGAAAGTTTTTGCAAGGTAACCTTTTGATTGAAAGCTTTTCTATTGAACATCTTTTAATTTAAAGCTTTTTTATTGACTCATTTTAATTGAAAACTTTTCTATTGGAAAACTTTAAATTGAAAACATTTTAATTAAACTTTTTAAAGGAAAACATTTGAAAAAAGCTTTTCTATAAAAAATTTTAAAAAGATGTATTTCTATGAAAAAATTTTAAAAGTTCTTGTATAAATTTTTTTTTATAAAAACCTTATAAACAAATGCTTTTCTATAAAAACCATTTTATATTTTCAATAAAAATCATTGGAATGCAAGTTTTTATACAAAAGCTTTTCTATAAAAACTTTCGTACGGCTTTTCTATAAATACATACCAATATATTTTTTCATTTTCTTTGACAACTTTTCTACAAAAACCGTTTGAAAGAAAGATTTTTTATTTAACCAGTCGTAAAAAAGCTATTCTAAAAAAATGTTTTGAAAAAAAACATTCTATTCACAAAAGCCATTCGAAGGAAAGCTTTTAAACGGTTTTCTATAAAAATCTTTCTAACAAAAGATTTTTTATAAAAATTTTTCTAACGAAAGCTTATCTGCAGAAAACATTCGAACGGAAGCTTTTAAAAAATTCAAACGCAAAATTGTCCATAAAAAAGCTTTCCTACAAAACTGTTCGAAAGAAAGCTTTTCTATAAAAACTTTTCGAATAAAAGCTTTTCTATAAAAACCGTCTAAATGCAACATTTTCTATAAAAACCGTTCGAAAGAAAGTTTTTCTATAAAAACCTTTCGAACAAAAGCTGTTCTAAAAAAAACCTTTCGAACAAAAAATCTTATCTACAAAAACCGTCAGACGGAAAGTTTAAAGTTTTTCTATAAAAACCTTTCTAAGAAAATTTTTTCTATAAAAACGTTTCTAAAGAATTCTATAAAAACCTTTCTAAGCTTTTCTATAAAAACCGTTTGAAGGAAAGATTTTCTTTTAAAAAGCAAGACTTTCTATAAAAATTTTCAAACAAAAGCTTTTCTATAAAAACATTTGGAATTTAAGCTTTTACATTAAAGCTTTTCTATAAAAACATCACGAATAAAAGCTTATAAAATATCCATTTAAAATGAAAGCTTTTCTTAAATAAATGTTAGGTACGAAAACTTTTCAATATAAACAAATTAAAGCTTTCTATGAAAATTTTGAAGATCAAAAGATTTTTTATTAAAAAACCACCAAAACGAATGCTTTCTATAAGAAAAAAATTCCTAACGAAAGCTTTTCTGTAAAAAAACGAATACATTTCTATAAAAAGTCTTTCGAACTAAAGGTTTTCTATGAAAACCCCATGCGAAAAAAAGCTTTTATTTGTCAAGTCACGATTTCAATTAAATCTCTTTAACCACAATTTCTCAACACGCTGCCATCTCTATGCCACACAATAAGAGCACTTAGTAAAAATGTTTACAAAAAAATATATAGAAATGATTTTAATGGTTGGGCCCCAGATGCAGTATACAGAACACACACACACACAAATTCCAGTAATAAAAATTTATTTTATACATTCTCTATATTAAAAATGATGTTGTAAATAAATTATGTTTGTAAGCACGACAGACAGAGTTTAGTTTTTTTTTTGTATCATTTAAGTAGAAATGTCCTAGGGCAAGATAAATTTTAAAGCAGAAAGACAAATCGGAAATAATAATTAGAGCAATCAACACTTTGACTATACTTCTTCCGAAATGAAATTGCTGTGATAGAGCACTTTTGTGTTAAGGGAATGTAGACAGAATTTGTCAACTGGATGTGTATACAGTTCCCAAGATACATAGTTATAAGAGGGTAGGCTAGCTTACTTGCAAAAAGTCCATTAATTTTAAAAATACAATTTTTAAAGCATAAATTTAATTTTAAAATAATTTCTACTTACAGTTCATATAGAATTGAATTTAGCGCAAGAAAACTTACCTGAAAAGAAATTAAAAAAAATGTTATTAGAAAAGTTAAACATTTTACTTTAGACTTAAATTAAAAACATATTTTTTGCAAATTCTTACA